>NW_016804119.1:2695571-2699413 GCF_001698545.2 Rhinopithecus bieti | reverse complement strand
AAAAAAAAAAAAAAAAAAAAAAAAAGACTCCATTTTGTTCTGTACTAAGGGAAATTCTTCTGCTTTGAGATGCTGTTAATCTGTAACCCTAGCCCCAACCCTGTGCTCGCAGAAACATGTGCGGTGTTGACTCAAGATTTAATGGATTTAGGGCTGTGTAGGATGTGCTTTGTTAAAAATGTGTTTGCAGGCAGTATGCTTGGTAAAAGCCATCGCCATTCTCCAGTCTTGAGTACCCAGGGACACAATGCACTGCGGAAGGCCACAGGGACCTCTGCCCAAGAAAGCCTGGGTATTGTCCAAGGTTTCCCCCCACTGAGACAGCCTGAGATATGACCTCCTGGGAAGGAAAAACCTCACCCTCCCTCAGCCAGACACCCCTAAATGGTCTGTGCTGAAGAGGATTAGTGAAAGAGGCCTCTTTGCAGTTGAGATAAGCGGAAGGCATCTGTCTCCTGCTCATCCCTGGGAATGGAATGTCTCAGCGTAAAACAGGATCATACTTTCTATTTACTGAGATAGGAGAAAACCACCCTATGACTGGAGGTGAGACATGCTGGCGGCAATACTGCTCTTTACTGCACAGAGATGTTTGTGTAAAGTCAAACATAAATCTGTCCTACATGCGCATCAAGGCACAGCACCTTTCCTTAAACTTATTTATGACACAGAGACCTTTGCTCACATGTTTTCCTGCTGACCCTCTCCCCACCATTACCCTATAGTCCTGCCACATCCCCCTCACCAAGATAGTAGAGATAGTGATCAATAAACACCGAGGAAACTCAGAGACCAGCGCCAGCACGGGTCCTCCATATGCTGAGTGCCAGGCCCCTGCGCCCGCTGCTTTTTCTCTATACTTTGTCTCTGTGTCTTATTTCTTTTCTCACTCTCTTGTCCCACCTGATGAGAAATACCCACAGGTGAGGTGGGGTTGGCCCCCTTCAGCCAGGCACCTGTGGTCCCAAGTATTTGGGAGGCTGAGGTGGGAGGATGGCTTGATCCTGAGGGTAGAGGTTGCAGTGAGCTGCGATTGCGCCACTGCGCACCAGCCTTTGCAAAAAAGCAAGACCGCATCTCAAAATAAAATAAAATATATGAAAACAAAATTACTCAAAGTACAAAAATCCATTTTGTATATATGTCCACAAAGTAATAAAACCTACACAGACTCACAAAAAACTAAATGTTAATACAAAGCGTTGTCATTTTCCCCAGATTTTCAAAATATAAAAGATTTTCAAAATATATACATATGTGTGTATGTATTTATCTGTATGTATATATGTGTGTATAGGTGTGGGGATGTGCGTGTGTATATATATGTGTACATATATATATAAAGATTTTTAAAAATACAACTAGCAAGTTTTGTTTAACTGAAAAGGCATCTCATTTTGGTGGAAAAGAATAGTTTGGCAGCTGGGGGCAGTGGGGAATCCTGTCAGAATATTGTCAGATCTAAGAAAACAGGAAATGCCCCATCCTAGAAAAAGTAATGACCTTTCAACTGCCTGACCTGGAGGATGCTTCAGATACCTGTAAGAATTCTTTATACATAGGATTCTTTATACAGAGAAAAATCGAAAAGGACCCGCACGTTGTTATTCAACCAATTTCCAAAGCAGATGTCAAAGAGCAAGCTAGCCATGTTTACTAACATGACAACATGTATACAACCAATGGGATCAAATATCACAGTAAAATATTTACTGGAACACAAAGAAGAAAACAACAGACGCTGGGATCTACTTGAGGGTGGTGGGTGGGAGGAAGGAGAGGAGCAGAAAAAATAACTATTGGGGTCTGGGCGTGGTGGCTCATGCCTGTAATCCCAGCACTTTGAGAGGCCGACAGGGGTGGGTCACCTGAGATCAGGAGTTTAAGACCAGCCTGGCCAACATAGTGAAACCCTGTCTCTAGTAAAAAATACAAAATTAACCAGGTGTGACAGCAGGCATCTGTAATCCCAGCTACTCCGAAGGCTGAGGCAGGAGAATTGCTCGAACCTGGGAAGCAGAGGTTACAGTGAGCTGACATCATGCCATTATACTCGAGCCTGAGCAACAAGAGCAAAATTCAGTCTCAAAAGAAATAAAATAAAGTAAAATAAAAAATAACTCTTGGGTACTGGGCTTAATACCAGAGTGATGAAATAATCTGTATAACAAACCCCGAGGACAAAACTTTACCTATGTAACAAACATTCACATACGTCCCCAAACCTAAAGTAAAAACATAAATATAAAAAAACATTGGCCAAGTACCGTGGCTCACACCTGTAATCCCATCAGTTTGGGAGGTCAAGTTGGTCAGACACAAACAAAGTAATCCCACTCCGCTAAGGACTATGTTGAAAAAATTTTAAGAAGAGATTTAATAGACACTATGAGATTAAGGAAACTTAGAACTTAGTGTGAAATAGATTGACCAGCAGTAGAAGTAAGTTGGCCATCAGAAGGAAGCCTGGACAGGTCCCTTGTTTCTAAGGTATGGCACAAGGTAACTGGTAAGTCAGGACCGTCAGACCAGTTCCCGTACATAGACACTTGGTTACAGCTGGTGCTAGACCCCTCACGGTGGCTAAGAGGACAGGCAGCAGCAGTGCTAGTAGCAAAAGGACAGATAGTCAAGGAAGGATTCTGCTCCACCCGCCAAGGGAAATCAATTCCTGAAGTTCTGTTTGACCCAACACCAGAAGACCCATTGCAGGAGATGGCACCAGTGATCCTGGTGGTGCCTTCCTCTTACCAGGGAGAGAGGCTCCTTGCTCTTGAGCCCACAGTGCTTTCACCTCCATGAGACAAACATATCCCTAGGCCACCCAGAGTAGACAAGAGGGGATGTGAAGCCTCGGTAGAAACCCCTCCCTTGGCAGCTCGTTTACGACCCAAAACTGGGATACAAATGCCCCTGAGAGAGCAGCGGTGTACTGGGATAGATGAGGATGGGCACATGGTGGAGAGGCGTGTTTTGTGTACCAGCCATTTACCTCTGTCCACCTTCTCAACTGCAAAGACAATACCCCGTTCTATACTGAAAAGCCACAAGCTCTACCTGTTCTGCTCCAAACTATTATCCAGACCCATAACCCCACTTAGGCTGATGCTAGCAGCTGTTCATGTTCCTCTGTAACACAGACGAAAGGCGGAGAGAGCTCCAAGCAGCAACTAAGTGGCTGGAGGAACAGGCACCGGCTGGTTACCAAAACCCCCAAGAGTATGTAAGGACCCAGTTCCCAGGAACCGACCCCCAGTGGGACCCAAATGAAAGAGAGGGACATGCAAAGGCTGAACCGACACAGGGCAGCTCTCCTGGAAGGATTAAAGAGGGAGCCCGGAAGGCCACAAACGTTAACAAGGCCTCTGAGGTCATCCAGGGAAAAGAAGAAAGTCCAGCACAATTCTACCAGAGGCTGTGTGAGGCCTATCGTATGTCTACTCCCTTCCATCCCGATAGCCCTGAAAATCAGCACATGATTAACATGGCTTTAGTCAAAGCGCAGAAAACATTAGAAGAAAACTGCAGAAACAGGCCGGGTTTGCAGGGATGAATACGTCACAGTTATTAGAAATAGCTAGCCAGGTGTTTGTAAACAGGGAAGCAGTAAGCCGTAAGGATAACCACAAAGAGAATGAATGTCAGGCCCGGCGAATCGCCAACCTGTTAGCTGCAGGAATCAGAGGGGTCCCCCTGAAGAGGCAAGAGAAGGGGGGCATGGCCGGGCGCGGTGGCTCAAGCCTGTAATCCCAGCACTTTGGGAGGCCGAGACGGGCGGATCACGAGGTCAGGAGATCGAGACCATCCTGGCTAACACGGTGAAACCCCGTCTCTACTAAAAA
>NW_016804119.1:2689872-2693608 GCF_001698545.2 Rhinopithecus bieti | reverse complement strand
CGACAGGAAAACTTTTGAATGGGGATCCCAACAATAGCAAACTTTCCATAACTTAAAGGAAAAACTTATATCAGCCCCAGCCCTGGGGCTACCCGATCTGACAAAGCCTTTTAACTTGTATATGTCAGAGAAAGAAAAGATGGCAGTTGGAGTTTTAACCCAAACTGTGAGGCCCTGGCCGAGGCCGGTGGCCTACCTCTCTAAACAACTAGATGGGGTTTCTAAAGGATGGCTCTGTGTTTGAGGGCCTTGGCAGCAACTGCCCAGCTACTACAAGAAGCAGATAAGCTGACCGTTGGGCAAAACCTGAACACAAAGGTCCCCATGCTGTGGTGACTTTAATGACTACTAAAGGACATCATTGGCTAATGAATGCTACAGTAACCAAGTACCAAAACTTGCACTGTGAAAATCGCCGTATAACCATTGAAGTTTGTAACACCCTGAACCCCGCCACCTTGCTCCCAGTATCAGAGAGCCCTGTCGAGTATGACTGTGTAGAAGTGTTGGACTCAGTTTACTCTAGCAGGCCTGACCTCCGGGACCAGACTTAGGCATCAGTAGACTGGGAACTATACGTAGATAGGAGCAACTTCATCAACCCACAAGGAGAGAGATGTACAGGATATGCGGTGGTAACCCTGGACACTGTTGTTGAAGCCAGATTATTGCCCCAGGGCACTTCAGCCCAGAAAGCTGAACTCATTGCTTTAATTCAGGCCTTAGAATTCAGTGAAGGTAAGACTGAAAACATTTACACTGACTCTCAGTATGCCTTTTTAACCCTTCAAGTGCACGGAGCATTATATAAAGAAAAGGGCCTATTGAACTCTAGGAGAAAGGACGTAAAATATCAACAAGAAATCTTGCAATTATTAGAAGCAGTATAGAAACCCCAGAAGGTGGCAGTTATGCACTGCAGAGGACACCAGCAAGCTTCCACCTTAGTGGGTTTGAGGAATTCCTGCGCTGACTTAGGCTCAAAGAGCAGCATCTGCCCCCCTTCCAGGCGTCAGTCACAGCCCCTCTGCTCCCTCAAGCACCTGATCTTGTACCTACTTATTCTAAAGAATAAAAGGACTTTCTCCAGGCAGAGGGAGGAGAGGTGATAGAGGAAAGGTAGATTCAGTTACCAGATAAGAGAGTAGCTGTGCCACAGCTGCTAGGAGCTGCAGTTGTACTGGCTGTACATGAAACCACCCATCTAGGTCAGAAATCACTTGAAAAGTATTAGGCCAGTATTTCTACATCTCACATTTGTCAGCCGTTGCCAAAACTGTGACACAGTGGTGTGTTACCTGCGGACAGCACATTGCGAGGCAAGGTCGTCTTTCTGCCCGGCATACAAATTTATGGAGCAGTCAGCTATGAAGATCTCCAGGTGGGCTTCACAGAGATGCCAACGTGTAGAAGTAACAAGTATTTACTAGTTCTCGTGTGTACCTACTCTGGGTAGGTGGAGGCTTATCCAATACGAACTGAGAAAACTCGTGAAGTAACCCATGTGCTTCTTTAAGATCTTATTCCTAGATTTGGACTGACCTTATGGATTGGCTCAGATAACAGGCCAGCGTTTGTGGCTGACTTAGTACAGAAGACAGCAAAGGTATTGGGGATCGCATGGAAACTGCATGCTGCCTACTGACCTCAGAGTTCCAGAAAAGTGGAGCGGATGAATCGGACTATCAAAAATAGTTTAAGGAAAGTATGTCAGGAAACAAGACTAAAATAGATACAGGCTTTCCCTATGGTATTATTTAAAATTAGACACACCCCTTCCAAAAGAGCAGGATATTCCCCTTATGAAATATTGTATCATAGGCCCCCTCCCATATTGTGGGGACTTCCAGGCACTTTCCGATAGTTAGGTGAAATTAAGTTACAGTGACAGCTACAAGCTTTAGGAAAAATTACACAATCTCAGCCTAGGTAAATGACAGATGCCCCGTTAGCTTATTTTCCCCAGTTCACCCTTTCTCCCCAGGTGATTGAGTGTGGATCAAGGACTGGAATGTAGCCTCTTTATGCCCACGGTAGCAAAGACCCCAGACTGTCGACCTGACCACTCCCACCACTGTGAAGGTGAAAGGAATCTGAGCCTGGATTCACCACAGCCGTGTAAAACCGGTAGCGACTGAAACCTGGGAGGCAAGACCAAGCCCGGACAACCCTTGCAGAGTGACCCTGAAGATGACAAGCCCTGCTCCAGTCACACCCGGAAGCTGACTGGTGTATGCATGACCAAAGCGTGAGGAAGCTCATCGTAAGATTCACTTTTCTTAAATTTTAGATTATACAGTAAAGGCTTCAACTGACCTTACTCAAACTGGAGACTGTTCCCAGTGTATTCATCAGGTCACTGAAGTAGGACAGCAAATTAAAACAATCTTTCTGTTCTGTAGTTATTATAAAAGTGTAGGAATGTTAAAAGAAACTTGTTTGTATAATGCACTCAGTACAAGGTATGCAGCCTGAGGAATGACCAACCTGATGTGTGTTATAACCCATCTGAGCCCCCTGCAGGCACCGTTTTTGAAATAAGATTAAGAACTGGCCTTTTCCTAGGTGATACAAGTAAAATGATAACTAGAACAGAAGAAAAAGGAACGCCCAAACAAGAAACTTTAAGGTTTGATGCTTGTGCAGCCATTAATAGTAACAAGCTAGGAACAGGATGTGGTTCTCTTAACTAGGAAAGAAGCTACAGAGTAGAAAATAAATATGTTTGTCATGAGTCAGAAGTTTGTGAAAATTGTGCCTGTTGGCCATGTGTTATTTAGGCTACTTAGAAAAAGAACAAAAAGGACCCGGTTCACCTTCAGAAGGAGGAAGCCAACCCCTCCTGTGCTGCTGGTCACTGTAACCCACTAGAACTAATAATTACCCATCCCCTAGATCCCTGTTAGAAAAAAGGAGAACGTGTAACCCTGAGGATTGATGGGACAGGGTTAAACCCCCCCAAGTTGCCATTTTAGTCCAAAGGGAGGTCCACAAGAGCTCTCCCGAACCAGTGTTTCAAGCCTTTTATGATGAGCTGAATCTGCCAGAACCAGAACTTCTGAAAAAGACAAAAAAATTGTTTCTCCAATTAGCAGAAAATGTAGCTCATTCCCTCAATGTTACTTCTTATGTGTGTGGAGGAACCACTGTCAGAGACCAATGGCCTTCGGAAGCCCAAGAGTTGGTGCCCACTGATCCAGCTCCTGATAAAATTCCAGTTCAGAAGGCCTAAGCTAGCAACTTCTAGGTCCTAAAAACCTCAATTATTGAACAATACTGTATAGCTAGAGAAGGAAAAAACTTTATCATCCCAGTATGAAATCTTAATTGTATAGGACAGAAGTTGTACAACAGCACAACAAAGACAATTATTTGGTGGGGACTAAACCACACTGAAAAGAACCCATTTAGTAAATTTTCTAAATTAAAAACTGCCTGGGCTCATCCAGAATCTCATCAGGACTGGACGGCCCTGCTGGACTATACTGGATATGTAGGCACAGAGCCCACATTTGGTTACCTAATAAATAGGCAGGCAGTTGTGTTATTGGCACTCTTAAGCTGTCCTTTTTCTTATTACCCGCAAAAACAAGTGAGCTCCTAGGCTTCCTTGTCTATGCCTCCTGAGAAAAGAGAAGCAGGCCGGGCGCGGTGGCTCAAGCCTGTAATCCCAGCACTTTGGGAGGCCGAGAAGGACGGATCACGAGGTCAGGAGATCAAGACCATCCTGGCTAAT
>NW_016804119.1:2683741-2686037 GCF_001698545.2 Rhinopithecus bieti | reverse complement strand
AAATATGTGCAGTTCAGGCAGATGTGAATGAAAGTTTGATCCAAGCTGATCGTTAATAGGCTTGTTTCCAGCATGCCTTTGATCATATCGGTCTGTACTACCAATCAAGATTTTAATTTTTGTCATGGGTGCTTCATGGCCATTTCTTTCATCTTCTTGACACTGAAACTCAATGTCATGAATTTCTTTTTCAATGTCCTGGAAGCAAAAATCTCCAATGTGATGACTTTCAGGTCTTTGCAATGTCCCTGGGTAGAACACTTCTGTATTGCCTTGCCCTGTTGACAAGACCTCCTTCATCATGCATTTGGAAGTGATATCTACAAAATATAAACACCAACAGGTTTCCAATTAAGTCCAGATGGCAAGTCATACTGAAGTGTGTAAATATGACACACAAAAAAATACTTATTTTGAACTTACCAAACATGATCTTCAAAGTATAGGAACACAAAAGGAGTAAGATTCTTTAATAAATAAAGGGCGATTACATGTCCTTCAAATCAATTCTATGAAAGTCTATTTTCTGTGTCATGACAAAACACTGACAGGGCACAAACATGTATAAGCCTAAAGTGAGGAGTATTTTCCCACCATGACCCTAAAGTGTATCACAATTTGCAAAAAACATATTACTGTCACATCAATGCAGAGAAAATATGTATTCTTCACATTTAAAGCATATTCACTGTATACAAACAAATGCTAAAAAAAAAAAAAACCCCACACAATATACTATATTGGTAAATAATCTACAACAAGCTCATGTAAGGATAAGCAAAAGCAATGGAAATTCTGTATTGTCAAACAATTATAGCACTGAGAAGATAAGAAAAGATTACAAAAATTAGCCAGGTATCGTGGGCCATGCCTGCAGTCACAGCTACTTGGGAGGCTGAGGCACAAGAATTACTTGAACCAGGAGGCAGAGGTTGCAGTGAGCTGAGATTGCACCACTGCACTCCAGCCTGGGTGACAAAGTGAGACTCCACCTCAAAAAAAAAAAAAGGAAAAAAAATAAAAAAATAGTTAATACAATATTTTTCTGAATAAATGTCATAAAATTACCTATATCCACACAAAACAGNTACAAGAGCTGAATTTTGACCAAAGATCTTGCCACACTCATTACACTTGTAAGGTTTTACTCCAGTATGAAGTCTACGATGGCATGTAAGGGATGACACCTGACTGAAGGACTTGCCATACTCATTACACTTGTAAGGTTTCTCACCCGTGTGGCATCTCTGATGGCATGCGAGGTACTGCTTGTGATGAAAGAGCTTGCCACATACATCACATTTATATGGTTTGTCTCCTAAATGGATTATCTGGTGTTTCCTTAAGAGTGAGCTACAATTAAAGGCTTTGCCACTCTCATTACATTGGAAAGATGTTTCTGTCATGTGTACTTCCTGTTCTTGTGTGAGTAATGAAGAATTCAAGAAATTATTCCTATAGTTATTAGAAATCTGGGTTTGGGGCCTACAAGAAATTCTTTGGGATGCTGAAACCGAGGGAGCATCACTGGTAGACTTCTCAAGTTGATTAGCAATTTTGTCTTTGATCAGAAATATGTGCAGTTCAGGCAGATGTGAATGAAAGTTTGATCCAAGCTGATCGTTAATAGGCTTGTTTCCAGCATGCCTTTGATCATATCGGTCTGTACTACCAATCAAGATTTTAATTTTGTCATGGGTGCTTCATGGCCATTTCTTTCATCTTCTTGACACTGAAACTCAATGTCATGAATTTCTTTTCAATGTCCTGGAAGCAAAATCTCCAATGTGATGACTTTCAGGTCTTTGCAATGTCCCTGGGTAGAACACTTCTGTATTGCCTTGCCCTGTTGACAAGACCTCCTTCATCATGCATTTGGAAGTGATATCTACAAAATATAAACACCAACAGGTTTCCAATTAAGTCCAGATGGCAAGTCATACTGAAGTGTGTAAATATGACACACAAAAAAATACTTATTTTGAACTTACCAAACATGATCTTCAAAGTATAGGAACACAAAAGGAGTAAGATTCTTTAATAAATAAAGGGCGATTACATGTCCTTCAAATCAATTCTATGAAAGTCTATTTTCTGTGTCATGACAAAACACTGACAGGGCACAAACATGTATAAGCCTAAAGTGAGGAGTATTTTTCCCACCATGACCCTAAAGTGTATCACAATTTGCAAAAAACATATTACTGTCACATCAATGCAGAGAAAAATATGTATTCTTCACATTTAAAGCATATTCACTGTATACAAACAAATGCTAAAAAAAAAAAAAAAACCC
>NW_016804119.1:2661228-2682807 GCF_001698545.2 Rhinopithecus bieti | reverse complement strand
GTGATCCGCCCGCCTCGGCCTCCCAAAGTGCTGGGATTACAGGCATGAGCCACTGCGCCCGGCCAATTCCAGCACTTTTGAAGGCTGAGGTAGCGAATCACGAGGTCAAGAGATTGAGACCATCCTGGCTAACATGCTGAAACCCCGTCTCTACTAAAAAAATACAAAAAAATTAACTGGGCATGGTGGCGGGCGCCTGTAGTCCCAGTGACTCTGGAGGCTGAGGCAGGAGAATGGCCTGAACCCAGAAGGCAGAGCTTGCAGTGAGCTGAGATTGCGCCACTGCTCTCCAGCCTGGGCGACAGAGCAAGATTCTGTCTCAAAAAAAAAAAAAAAAAAAAAACACAGCATTTTAAGAAATAATAATCACTTCATCCTGAGGGGCGGAGGTTATGGTGAGTCGAGATCATATCATTGCACTCCAGCCTAGGCAATAAGAGCGAAACTCCGTCTCAAAAAAAAAAAAAAAAATGTATGGGGCAAAATCACAAAAGAAAATACAAAACCAGGATGAGCCAAGATAGACAAGAGCAGACTCCTCATGTCTGCAGGGACATTTTCCTCACCCACAGACTCCAGGTTCCTGTAGTTCTCCAACATCACTTCCCTGTATAAAGCCCTCTGTGCAGGGTTCAGGCATTTCCACTCTGCCAATGAGAATTCTATAGCCACATCCCTGAAAGTCAAGCGTCCCTAAAATGAAACACACATTTCCACAAAACATTATGGAGGAGTTATCACCTTCACAGGAAATGAGAAAAAGAGAAAATAAATATTTATTTGATCAAAGACTGTGCTCTGACAAAACCATGTTAATGTATTTTTGAATATTTTTTCCCTATAGTTGCATTTTATTATACTTTGCCTTGAAAGATTTTAAGATACCATAAGTCACTATGGAAGTCTTGATTTTATGGACAATATAAAAACTATATAAATAAAAAGGAAACACAGAGCTAGGCATGGTGATTCACGCCTGTAATCCCAACACATCGGGAGGCCAAGGCGGGCAGATTATTTGAGGTCAAGCATTTGAGACCAGCCTGGCCAACATGGTGAAAACCTGTATCTCCTAAAAACATAAAAATTAGTCGGGCATGGTGGTAGGTACCTATAATCCCAGCTACACAGGAGGCTGAGGCAGGAGAATCACTTGAACCCAGGAGACAGAGGCTGCAGTGAGTCCAGATCGCACCACTGCACTCCATCCTGGGCAACAGACTGACACTCTATCTCAAAAAACAAAAACAAAACAAAACAAAACAAAAAACACTGCTGGGTGATGGCTCTCACCTGTTATCTCAACACTTTGGGAGACCAAGGTGGGCAGATAATGTGGTCAAGATATCGAGACCATCCTGGCCAATGTGGCAAAACCACATCTCTACTAAAAATACAAAAACTAGCTGGGTGTCATAGTGCGGGCCAGTACTCCCAGCTACTCAAGAGGCTGAGGCAGGAGGATCGCTTGAATCTGGTAGACGGAGGTTGCAGTGAGCCAAGATCACGCCACTGCACTTTAGCCTGGCAACAGAGCAAGACTCCATCTTACAAAAAAAAAAAAAAAAAGCAAACACAGGGTTTTCTCTAGAGACATGTCAGATATAATGTTCAACATACCAGGTGATATTAAGTTTCTGGATGAGCTAAGATAAAAGTGGTGTTTCAGAGAGGACAAAGTCCAATGGCTTTGAAAGAAAAGTCTGAATCTAAAATCTATCAAGATTGGTCAGGCACAGTGGCTCATGCCTGTAATCCCAGCACTTTGGGAGGCCGAGGAGGGCAGATCATGAGGTCAGGAGTTCGAGACCAGCCTGAGAACATGCTGAAACCCCCTCTCTACTAAAAATACAAAAATCAGCTAGGTGTGGTTGTGGGTGCCTGTAATCCCTGATACTTGGGAAGCTGAGGCTGGGGAACTGCTTGAAACCACGAGGCGGAGTTTGCAACGAGACGATATCATGCTACTGCACTTCAGCCTATATGACAGAGCAATACTCCGTCTCCAAAAAACAAAAAAACAAAAAACTGTCATGATCACAGCAACAGCCATGACTAACATTTTTGAATGCTTCTCATGTGCTATACACTCTTCTAAGTGCTTCCCGTGTCTTAAGCCATAAAATAACATACTATCCCACGAAGGAAGATCTGTACTTGGAGTCAGCTGCATCACACACACTCTAGGAAACTTGCCACAAATCAAATAGCTAAAAATATCAACACGAGCACCTGAATCCGGATGTCTGGGATTCACATTTGAATATAAACACCTAAGTAACAGACATAGCTTTAAACTAAACTTCCACAGGTTTATCTAGTGGAGAGAATGTGATAAAGGTCCAAGGGTGAAAACATGGAGCATCCTACAAGGTCACTGAATGGACACACACAGGCATGCATATAATCCTTCACAATACTACTTTTTTTTTTTTTTTGAGACGGAGTCTCACTTTATTGCACAGGCTGGAGTGCAGTGGCACAATCTCGGCTCACTGCAACCTGTGCCACCCAGGTTCAAGCAATTCTCTTGCCTCAGCCTCCCTAGCAGCTGGGATTTGAGGCACCTGCCACAGCATCCATCTAATTTTTATATAGTTAGTAGAGATGGGGTTTCACCATCTTAGCAAGGCTGGTCTTGAACTCCTGACGTAGTGATCTATCAGCCTCAGTCTTCCAAAGTGCTGGGATTACAGGTGTGAGCCATGGCTCCCGGCCCCTTCTTACTATTAACTGATTATTGTGATAGTTGACAACAATGAAAAATACTTAAAATAATTACAATTATTATAAAAAATAAACTTATTGCAAATGTTGTTTTCTATATAAACCATGGGCTTATCCATCCATGTATTCATGCACACACATCCCATCAGGCCGTTACACATGTGGTGGCGCACACCTCTAATTCCAGCTACTCAAGCAGCTGAGGCAACTGAATCACTGTAATCCAGGAGTCAGAGGCTACAGTGAAATGAAATCAAACCACTGCACTCCTGCCTGGGTGACAGAGTGAGACTCAACTCAAAAAAAAATAAAAAATAAAATAAAATCAATGATGTAATAAAGCATCCTGTACCACTGATGCCTATCTCCACTTTCCATTCCATTCTGAGTCATTAAAAGTGCAGTTTGGCCAAGCACAGTGGCTCAAGCCTGTAATCCCAGCACTTTGGGAGACCGAGCTGGAGGAATCACAAGATCAGGAGTTCAGCCAGCCTGACCAATATGGTGAAACCCCATCTCTACTAAAAATACAAAAAAATTAGCCAGCCATGGCAGTGAATACCTGTAATCTCAGATGTATGGGAGGCGGAGGCAAAAGAATTGCTTGAAGCCGGAAGGCAGAGGTTGCAGGGATCTGAGATCCTGCCACTGCAATCCAACCTGGGCAACAGAGCGAGACTCCATCTCAAAAAAGTGCAGAGTCCAGCCGGGCTGGCTGTCTCCCATCTGGAATGCCAGCAATTTGGGAGGCCAAGATGGGAGGATCAATTGAGGCCAGGATATCAAGGCGATAGTGAGCTATGATTGCACCACTGCACTCCAGCCTGGACGACAAAATAAAAATGCAATATAAAAAATAAGGCCGGACTCAGTGGCCCACACCTTTAATCCCAGCGCTTTATGAGTCCCAGATAGCAGATCACAAGGTCAGGAGTTCAAGACCACCCTAACCAACATGATGAAACCCCGTCTCAACTAAAAATACAAAAATTAGCTGGGTGTGGAGGTGCGTGTCTGTAGTCCCAGCAACTCGGGAGGCTGAGGCAGAAGAATTGCTTGAAACTGGGAGGCGGAGGTTGCAGTGAGCTGAGATTGTGCCATTGCACTCCAGCTTTGTTGACTAAGTGACTCCATCTTAAAATAAATAAATAAATACATACATATATACATTCATACATACATACATATATAGATATATATGGTGACCCATGCCTATCCTTCAGGCTCTTTGGGAGGCTAAAGTAGGGATTAGTTGAGCCCAGGAGTTTAAGGCTGCTGTAAACTCTGAATTGTGTCATTGTACTCCAGAACTAAGTCACAGAGTGACACCTTCTCTCTCTCTCTCTTTTTTCTTTTGAGACAGAGTCTCACTCTGTCTCCCAGGCTGGAGTGCAGTGGCACAATTTCGGCATATGGTAACTTCCACCTCCAGGGTTCAAGTGATTCTCCTGCCTCAGCCTCCTGAGAAGCCAAGATTACAGGTATGCACCACCACACCCAGCTAATTTTTGTATTTTTAGTAGAGATACAGTTTCACCATATTGGCTAGGCTGGTCTTGAACTCCTGACCTCAAGTGATCTACCTGCCTCGGCTTCCCAAAGTGCTGGGATTACAGGTCTGAGCCACCGCACCTGGATCAACATCCTGTCTCTTTCAAAAAAAAAAAAAAGTTTGGAGTCAGAGACATCTTGATCTACTAGTGTGGCTTCAAATGCATTACCAAATCAGATACACAATATCTCCCCTTATTCGTCTCCCTGTCCAGAATTTACCAGATATCTGTGCACATCAACATATATATTTCATATGTAGCTTCTCTGATCTGGTCCACAAGAAGCTGACATCCAGATGTGGCCCCTGAACCACCCAGGCTGCCCAGCAGCACTGACATCAACGGGCCCACACTCCATGTTTATCCATGTCTGGGTGTGAGCCCTTCCCAGGACCATGCCCAGTGGAGCCTCTTCCCAAGTTCATGTCACTGGGTCACAGGAGATGGAATCTCAGAGCAGGTGACAGGAACTGAGGGCAGGCATGGGTGAATGCGAGCGAACCTGTCAGGCAAAATGCTTCAGACTCAGAAAAGACTGGCTACTACAACACCTGGCATTTCAGAAAGGAAAGAGACAGATTAATCCCCAGAGGAACATCACTTCACCTGAGGAAGGGCCATGCCTGCCTCCTTTCCTTTCCTCTTCTCAGCTGCTTCCTCACATAATATCAGTCTTTAGAAACCAATCCTGTATGTGAAAAAAAAGATAAGACTTCGTGTTAGAAATGACTCACTCCCTTCCCATGACAAAAACACACGAACAGGAGAGACTTCACCCTGTAGAAAGATGTTCCCCCACTGCCTTCTGCACTAGAGATCATGCAGAGATAAGAAAGCCCCACAGGAAGACCTATAAGTGTACGTTTGACCCCGGTCTTCAGATCTCACTCCCCTCCTGGAGAAACCACCACACACGAGGCAGCAGGGGTGAGCTGGGCTAGACTGATCTCCCTTTCAGGATACAGACTCATCCCTGACCAAACCCCATCCAGAGGACAGCCCCTCATCTCTCTGTGGATCACAGGCTGAGCTCAGCCCCCAGAAATGGAGGACACAGAGCTTCGATGCTCAATGCTGCACACAGATGACAAGCACCTGGGCCACTGCAGCTATTACTGAGGGTGGGCTCCATCCCTTCAGAATAAGAACCCCTGCTAAAGCAGCACAAATGCTCTATTTGCAAAATGCTCTGTACTCTAATGTGAAGCCAGGGTTGAGTTCCACTCACAGCGGACGAGCCCAGCACAGCCCCACTTTCTGGCTCTGCTCTCTCTTTGGGGCCTTGTTCTCACCAAGATCCAGACAGTGGATGGTAAAGGCACAAAAATAATCACACAGAACAGTCAATGTGGACCAGAGGTGGGATGAAGGTTGGGCTGTGTGTAAGGAAAATAAACCTTGGGGCCCCAAATCACTAAGCAAAATGGAAAAGTCAAGCTGGGAGCTGCTTCGGGAGCCAGACTCCACTTCTATTCAAAGTCACCCTTCTGCTCCCTGACATAGGTGCCTATATGAGTGTCTCCTTTGGAAAGGCTAATCAGAAACTCAAAAGAAAGACCGAGCACAGTGGCTCAGGCCCGTCATACCAGCTCTGTGGGAGGCAGAGGCAGGGGGATCACTTGGGGTCAAGAGGTCTACACCAGTCCAGACAACATGGTGAAACCCCATCTCTGCCGGGCATGGTGGCTCAAGCCTGTAATCCCAGCACTTCGGGAGGCCGAGATGGGCGGATCACGAGGTCAGGAGATCGAGACCATCCTGGCCAACACGGTGAAACCCCGTCTCTACTAAAAAAAACACAAAAAACTAGCCGGGTGTGGTGGCGGGCTCCTGTAGTCCCAGCTACTCAGGAGGCTGAGGCAGGAGAATGGCGTAAACCCGGGAGGCAGAGCTTGCAGTGAGCTGAGATCCGGCCACTGCACTCCAGCCCTCCAGCCCGGGCGACAGAGCCAGACTCAGTCTCATTTAAAAAAAAAAAAAAAAAAAAAAATCCTCTCCAGATGGCCTATGCAGAGTAAAGGAGTTTGTAATTTTACTTTAACTTCTTTATTTACATAGGGCTTGCCTCCAAGTAACCAATGAAATCCTCCAGAGAATATTTAAACTCCAAAAATTCTGTAAAGAGGCCCTTGAGGGCGGGGCGCGGTGGCTCAAGCCTGTAATCCCAGCACTTTGGGAGGCCGAGATGGGCGGATCACGAGGTCAGGAGATCGAGACCATCCTGGCTAACACGGTGAAACCCCGTCTCTACTAAAAAAAACACAAAAAATTAGCCGGGTGAGGTGGCGGGCGCCTGTAGTCCCAGCTACTGGGGAGGCTGAGGCAGGAGAATGGCGTAAACCCGGGAGGCGGAGCTTGCAGTGAGCTGAGATCCGGCCACTGCACTCCAGCCTGGGCGACAGAGCGAGACTCCGTCTCAATAAAAAAAAAAAAAAAAGAAAGAAACCTCATGTTGGTCTCTACTAAGAGAAATTCTTCTGCCTTGAAACGCTGTTAATCTGTAACCCTAGCCCCAACCCTGTGCTTGCAGAAACACGTGCTGTGTTGACAAGGGATAATGGATTTAGGGCTGTGCAGGATGTGATTTGTTAAAAAGTGTTTGCAGACAGTATGCTTGGTAAAAGTCACCGCCATGCTCTAATCTCAAGTACCCAGGGACAGAATGTACTGCTGAAGGCCACAGGGACCTCTGCCCAAAAAAGCCTGGGTATTGTCCAAGGTTTCTCCCCACTGAGACAGCCTGAAATATGGCCTCGTGGGAAGGGAAAGACCTGACGGGCCCCCAGCCCAACACCGTCAAAAAAAAGTTTTCAGCAGGAAAACTATGCAATAGGAAGTGTATACATTGTCCTATAGCAGAAAGAGCGGGTAGGGGACCAGCCTCCTGGCGACTTCAAACCCAAAAAGAAGCAAATTCCGGACTCTTATGGAGACGTCTCAATTTGCTCTGGGTGAAAGAAGACAGGCCAGAATTTCCAGGTCCGTGGGGTACCCACGTCCAAGGGATATAAGCGCCGGGGACCTGGGAAGGGCAGACTTAATATAAGACAGAGCGAAACTCAGGTGCCGCGGTAGGGTCTTCACGTCACGCGATCCGCTTCCGGGTTTGCGCACGCAGGACAGAAGCCAGGCCTGGACTCCACCCGTGAGCTGGTTAATGGGGCCTGGGATGGGGGCGGGGAGCGGGCGGAGAGACTGCCCTTTAGAACCGGCAGAGGGCGGGGCCGGGGAGGGACCTGTGCGTCTCTCAGTCTCGCACCCAGAGCCTCTGTTTTTCGGGTTTTTGGAGGCGAGAGCGGCCAGGAAGGCTGAGGCACGATTCAAAAGCCCTGGAATTGTATGGAACGGGAATGCAAACTATAATATGAAATGCAAAGCCCTGCCTCGAAGGAACATACGATTTCATGCTGACGACCCACAGAAGAGAATAGAAATCCTCTCAATGCCGGACCAGGTGGCTCACACTCGTAATCCCAGCACTTTGGGAGGCGGAGGCGGGCGGATCACAAGGTCAGGAGATCGAGACCATCCTGGCTAACACGGTGAAACCCTGTGTCTACTAAAAATACAAAAAATTAGCCGGGCGTGGTGGTGGACGCCTGTAGTCCCAGCTACTCGGGAGGCTGAGGCAGGAGAATGGCGTGAACCCGGGAGGCGGAGCTTGCAGTGAGCCAAAATCGTGTCACTACACTCCAGCCTGGAGGACAGAGCGAGACTCCGTCTCAAAAAAAAAGAAAAGAACTCCTCTCCCTTTCTGTTCTCCATTTACTCAGGGGAGGGAGTCCACCCTGTGCTCAGCTTCGGAGACTTCCCTAGGGCCTCCGCCTGGGATGCGGAGGGAGTGCTCAGGCCAAGGAGAAGTGAGGTCACCATCTGATGCTTAAACACAGCAGGGATGCGGGCGCGGGGAGGAAGCCTGAGGTCCCAGCTACTCAGGAAGCAACGGCGGAGAATCGCTGGACCTGGGGGTCCAGGCCAGCCTGGGCGACAAAGTAACATCCCCTCCCTCAGGGTTCCCTTCCTCATCTCTCTCTCTCACTCTTTTACCTTTCTTTCTTTTTTTTTTTTTGAGACTGAGTCTCGCTCTGACGCCCAGGCTGGAGTGCAGTGGCACGATTTTGGTTCACTGCAAGCTCCGCCTCCCGGGTTCATGCCATTCTCCTGTCTCAGCCTTTTGAGTAACTGGGACTACAGGCGCCAGTCACGACTCCTGGCTAAGTTTTTGTATTTTTAGTAGAGATGGGGTTTCACCGTGTTTGCCAGGATGGTCTCAATCTCCTGACCTCGTGATCCGACCGTCTCAGCCTCCCAAAGTGCTGGGATTGCAGGTGTGAGCCACCGTGTCTGGCCTTTTTTTTTTTCTTTTAACCCTTTTAGATAAAATTTTTGATGGTGTTACATAGGGATCCAACATTATTCTTTTCCATGTGGATACCCAGTTGGTTGCCCCAGCACATTTGTGAAAAAGATCTATTACTTTCTCTTTTTTTACTTTTTTCTTTCCTTTTATTTTTCAGGCAGAGTATTTCTCTGCGGCCCATGCTGGGGTGCAGTTGCGAGATCGTGGTTCACTGCAGCCTCTGCCTCCTGGGTGGAAGCTATTCTTCTGCCTCAGCCTTTGGAGTAGCTGCTATTACAAGTGCACACGGCTATGCCCAGCTAATTTTTGTATTTTTGGTAGAGACGGGGTTTCACCATGTTGGCCAGGCTGGTCTGGAACTCCTGACTTCAAGTGGTCTGCCTGCCTTGGCCTCCCAAAGTGCTGGGATTACACTAGTGAATCACCGTGCCTGGCCCAGGAAATATTCTTTACTTCACTCTTTAAATGTGAGAAAATATAATTGAAAAACAAAGAGTCTCCTCCCAAATGAGAAATCATCTCCACGATGATAATAGAGAAAGAAATTAAAGCGATTTTATTAATAAATAAGCTTTAGATGAGAATATGATGGGAAATAGAGGCAAACAGCCGAGAGGTTGAAAAGAGAGAAAGACACTTCACTGTTCTATACAACACATTAAGCACTAATCAGTCCTCAGGGAAGAGCACTTGACAACACCCTTGGTCACACACAGTTCATCATGGCTCTGCTTGATAATGGAGGTGACAATCTGTGTCAGCTAATGAGCTTCATCCTGAGGGAGGGAGAGAAACCCTAACACTAACCCTAACACAATATTAGCAGGGCGTCGTGGCAGGTGCCTGTAATTTTTCTGTATTTTTAGTAGAGACAGGGTTTCACCAAGCTGGCCAGGCTAGTTTCGAACTCCTGATCTCAAGTGATCTGCCCACTTCAGAGTCCCAAAGTGTTGGGATTATAGGCTTGAGCCACGATGGTCAGTCAGGAAAACTCTTAGAAGTTGCACCTGCATTTCACTAGACTCAGGTTGTAGGGCCACATTCCTCTCAAGGCTCAGAATTATTTAAAGGTCCAAAGCTTTAAATTGGAATCATTTGATGTTTGAATTATTTAATTTCCTTTTTTTTTTTTTTTTTTTTTGAGATGGAGTCTCGCTTTGTCACCCAGGCTGCAGTGCAGTGGTGCAATCTCGGCTCACTGCAACCTCTGCCTCCCAGGTTCAAGCAATTCTCCTGCTTCAGCCTCTTGAGAAGCTAGGACTACAGGCATGTGCCACCACGCCTGGCTAATTTTTTTGTGTTTTTAGTAGAGACAGGGTTTCACCATGTTGGTCAGGCGATCTCAAACTCCTGACCACGTTATCAGCCCACTTTGGCCTCCCAAAGTGCTGGGATTACAGGCGTGAGCCACCGTGCCCAGCCGTTGTTTGCCTTTCAAAGCGAGCTCCCAAATTCTTCAGAAATACATTCCTGGGCCGGAAGCGGTGGCTCATGCCTGTAAACCCAGTACTTTGGAAGGCCCAGGATGGAGGATCATCTAAAATGAGAAGTTCAAGACCAGCCTGGCCAACATGGTGAAACCCCGCGTCTACAAAACTATAAAAATCAGCCAGGCATGATGGCGGGTGTCTGTAGTCCCAGCTACTCTGGAGGCTGAAGCAGGAGAATCGCATGTACCGGGGAGATGGAAATTGCAGTGAGCCGAGATCACGCCATTGTACTATGGCCTGGGAAACAAGAGCGAAACGGAAAGGGAAAGGGAAAGGGAAAGGGAAAGGGAAAGGGAAAGGGAAAGGGAAAGGAAAGGAAAGGAAAGGAAAGGAAAGGAAAAGGAAAAGGAAAAGGAAAAGGAAAAGGAAAAGGAAAAGGAAAAGGAAAAGGAAAAGGAAAAAAAAGGAAAGGAAAGGAAAGGAAACTACCTCAGAAGGCAGAAAACGCATTTGCAAATTTTCTAAATAAATGTCCTAAGAAAAGAGATGAAAGGAAAGAAGATCTCTTTATTTTCAAAGGAGGGATTGTACCTCTCATTTATTGGCTTGTTTGTTTGAGACAGGGTCTAGCTCACTCACCCAGGCTGGAGTGTGGTGGCAAAAACAGGGCTCACTGCAGCCTTCAACGTCCTGGTTCAAGTGATCCTCCCACCTTTTTCACTAAGCATTTGGAAGAGATACCTACAATATATAAACACCAATACGTTTCCAATGAAGTCCAGATGGCAAATCATACCGAAATGTGTATATACGACACAAAAAACAGTACTTATTTTAAACTTCCCAAACATGATCTTCAAAGTTTAGGAACACAAAAGGAGTAAGATTCTTTAATAAATAAAGGGCGATTACATGTCCTTCAAATCATTTCTATGGAAGCCTATTTCCAATATCATGACAAAACACTGACAGGGCAGAAACATGTTTAAGCCTGAAGTCAGAAGTGTTTTTCCACTGTGACCCTAAAGTGTATCACAGTTTGCAAAAAACATATCATTGTCACATCAATGAAAAGGAAAGTATATATTCTTCATATTTACAGAATATCTAGTGTATACAAATAAATGCTAAAGGACCACACAATATACTATATTGGTAAATAATCCACAACAAGCTCATGTCAGGGTAACCAGAATCAATGGAAATTCTGTATTGTCAAATAATCACAGCACAGGGAAGATAAGAAAAGATTACAAAAATTAGCCAGGACTGGTGGCTTGCACCTGCAGTCCCAGCCACTCAGGAGGCTGAGGCACAAGAATCGCTTGAACCTGGAAGGGAAAACTTGCAGGGAGCCAAGATTGCACCACTGCGTTCCAGCCTGGGTGACAGGGTGAGACTCCATCTCAAAAAAAAAAAGAAAAGAAAAGAAAAGAAAGAAAGAAAGAAAAAGAAAACAATAGTAATACAATCTTTTTCTGAATACCTGTCATAAAATTACCTATATCCATGGAGAACAGGGACTTATTGAAATTAACAAGTGCAGTGTGTCAGTTATATTACATACCATATATGGAAAAGCCATATGTGAAATCTTAAATGTTAATCAGTAAACTATTGTAACCCATGATAAAACCTGCAAGCAAATAATAAGTACATTTATACAGCCTGCAGAATTCTAAACAATTCCCTCTTAAGAAAAAAGCTACAACTTCTACTTACCACCAGCACACAATATAAGAACTGAAATACATGTTAAGATCACCACCTTCTGATGTATGAGTTCAAGTAAATACACAGCATTACAAGGAATACGAACTAACTAACAGTGTCAGAGGGTGCAATTATGATGTCACAGGTACAGTTACATAACACCAGGCAATACAGCAATTATATATATATGCATTGCCCTTAGTTCTCTAGCTAACTATGCATAAAATATAAAATATAGACTGTGTACTGTGAAAATCTATAAACTGAGATCACAGAAAACATTGCATAAAACAAATTGCACAATAAAAACATAAAAAACAAGATGCAGGCTCTCTGGTCTGAAAGATCATGTTGGTCAAAAGCAATGTTCAGAGTTCTTATTGTGCAATAGGATGTTCCTGCAGATGGTGCCTTTGAGAGAATTTGGTCATGGGTGTTGACTACATGTGAATAGGACCAGTGCTTTTAGTTTTATTATTAATTAATTAATTAATTTTTTGAGATGGAGTTTCCCTCTTGTTGCCCAGGCTGGCATGCAGTGGTGCAATCTCGGCTCACTGCAACCTCTGCCTCCCAGATTCAAGCAATTCTGCCTCAGCCTTCTCTGAGCAGTTGAGATGACAGGCATCTGCAACCATGCCTGGCTAATTTTTGTATTAGGTACAGATGGGGTTTCACTGTGTTGGCCAGGCTGGTCTCGATATCCTGACCTCGTGATCCACGCACCTCGGCCTCCCAAAGTGCTGGTATTACAGATGTGAGCCACCGTGCCCTGATGTCCATTTTAAAAACTACTATGGGTGTGGGTGTGGTGGCTCATGCCTGTAATCCCAGCACTTTGGGAGGCCAAGGCAGGCAGATCCCCTGAGATCGGGAGTTAGAGACCAGCCTGGACCAACATGAAGAAACCCAGTCTCTACTAAAAACACAAAATTACCTGGGTGTGGTGGTGCATGCCTGTAACCCCAGCTACTCACTGTTAGTTAGCTTGTATTCCTAATCATATCCAATAAACTCACCCACTCATCTAAACCCAAGGTCTCGTGCCCCTTTTTTTCTTTTGAGACAATGTCTCCCTCTGTTGACCAGGCTGCAGTGTAATACCCTGCCTCTCTGAGGCAGTAGAATCACTTGAAGCCGAGAAGTGGAGGTTGCAGTGAGCTGAGATCATGCCATCGCACACCAGCCTGGGCAACAAGAGCAAAACTCCCTCAGAAAAAAAGAAAAGAAAAGAGAAGGCTATATAGGCCAAATGCAGTGGCTCATCCCTGTAATCCCACCTGTAAACCCAGTAATTTGGGAGGCCAAGGCAGGAGGATCCTTTGGGCCCAGGATTTTGAGACCAGCCTGGGAAACATAGTGAAATCTCATTTCTACAAAAACAAAACAAAAACTAGCCAGGCTTGGTGGCTCATGCCTCTGGTCCCAGCTACTCAGAAGGCTGAGGTAGGAGGATCGCTTGAACCCAAGAGGTTGAGGCTGCAGTTAGAGGAGATCACACCACTGCACAACAGCCTGGGTGATACAGCCAGACCCTGTCTCAAAATAGTATTTAATTAATGAATTAAATTAAAGTATTATGTAATAACAGACAGTGACTTTTTCTCCCCTTCACTACCCACATCCTACCCCATCCTAGGAAAAGGGAAGGCAGTGATTCACAACTGAATAGTCACTTCCCTCTGGCTGAATAGGGATTCCAAGTGGAAGATACCCCTGATGCCAAGATTTATAGAATGTTTATGCCTTATAGATATGAATTTTAAAATTCTCAATCTCATCTGTATAATTTAAACAAGTTTTTAGATATTAGATTATATATTTGGAAGTCAACCTGTCACAAGTAATCATATCCAACAAACTCACCCGCTCATCTAAACCCAAGGTCTCTCACCCCTTTTTTTCTTTTGAGACAATGTCTTGCTCTGTTGACCAGGCTGCAGTGTAATGACATGATATCAGCTCACCGCAGCCTGGACCTCCTGGGCTCAAGTCATCCTCCCAGCTCGGCCTCCAGAGCAGCTGGGAGTACAGGTGTACCATTAGGTCCGGTTATTTACTTATGTTTTTTGGCAGAGATGGGGGTCTCATTATGTTGCCCAGGCTGGTCTTGAACTCCTGGACTCAAGCAATCCCCTTGCCTCAGTCTCCTGAAGTGCGGAGATTTCAGGCGTGAGCCACTGTGCCCAGCCCCTCTGTCTTCATTACTGTGCTTCCCTCCCTAATTCTGTACATATCTCTCATTCTCCCCTTCTCTCTCTAGCTCTTGTTTTCTTTTCTTTTTCCCTGGGATTCTGCTCTTCATTTTGTACCCTCTTCTTCCCTCTATTCCTTCTCTTCCACCTCTTCTGCTCCATCCTCGCAACTTAATCTCTTCTTGCTCCTTCTCCCCAATCTTTCAATCGTCCTCAATTTCTGTCTCTTCTGCCATCTCTGCGCCTCCTCTGTTCTCCCTGTTAAATTCTTTCTTCCCTGATATACTCCCTTGTCCCCACTCTGTGGCACCTGAGATCCGCAGTTGTCCTCCCTGCTGTGGTTCTCCCTCTATTCTTGATACAAGCACCACTCTGCTTTGTCTGTCCTGGCTCCAAATCCCTGCCTCTCTCC
The DNA here is from genome assembly GCF_001698545.2 of Rhinopithecus bieti. Lineage (NCBI taxonomy): Eukaryota > Metazoa > Chordata > Mammalia > Primates > Cercopithecidae > Rhinopithecus > Rhinopithecus bieti. Next base: position 2,668,417 of record NW_016804119.1, on the reverse strand, counting down.
CTCACTCTGATGAGCCTCCCTCTTTGCTTTCACTCCCCCTACCTTGCCGTGCTTCATCTCTCTGTACATCTGGGTTTTCTCTACATTTCTCCAGTTGTTTTTCTCCTCCTGCGTTCCTACGTTGTTTTCTTTTGTTTTCACTTTTGCTATCTCTTGGCATATCCCTCAGCAATCCTCTATTTTTCCTGTCTGTTAGGGGCCTTTTTTATTCTCTTCTCTGTCCTCAGGTTTTCTACTGCTCTTGTCTGTCTCCTGATCCCTTTGGCTCACACAATCGCAGGAGGGTTTGGAGTAAGATGCCTGCATCCCGTAGGAGCGCATTTTCCAGTGGCTGGAGCTCGGCAGGCAAGAAAACCCCGTGTCACAGGGCAGGCCCCTGGGACCTCCCCAGAGCGGGTTCAGTGGAAGCGGTGACTGCGGAGAGGAGACCTGGGGAGGAACAGGCCCTGGCACGAGGAGGGAGGTGGGGAGGGCGATGTGTGCCTCAGGACAAGGATGGGGTCTGCAGGATCCCAGGACACGCAGAGGACTCGGCGTCCCCGGGACTGGAGCCGGGGCGCGGCGCTCCAAGGGCAGACGAGGGGGAGGCTGGGAGGAGCGCCCCAGGCAAGAATCCACCTCGCGGGTGAGGACTTTAAATAGCGCGGGGCGGGAGGAGTCAGAACAAGGTTTTGAGCAGGAAAACTACGCAATAGAAAGTGTATACATTGCCCTATAACAGAAAGACCGGGGACCGGAACAGCCTCAGGGCGACTTTAAACCCAAAAGGAAGCGACCCCCGGGCTCTCACGGGGATGTCTCAATTTGCTCTGGGGAAGGAAGATGGGCAAGAATTTCCAGGTCTGTGGGGACCCCACGTCCCAGGGACAGAAGGGTCGAGGACCTGGGAAGCGCAAACTTAATACAACACAGAGCAAAACTCACCGCGTGATGTGACCTTCACTCCAACCGATCCGCTTCCGAGTTTGCGTTAATCTGCGCGCGCAGAACAGAAGCCAGGCCTGGGCGGGAGGTGGGAGGAGGTGGGCGGGGCCTCAGCGAGATAGGGGCAGGGCGCGAGGCGGAGAGACCTTGCCGTTTAGAACCGGCAGAGAGCAGGAGCGAGGAGGGACCTGCTCGTCTCTCAGTCTCCCTCCCAGTGTTTTGGAGACCAGAGTGGCCAGAAACGCTGAGGCATGATTCCAAAGCCCCGGAATTGTCTGGAAGGGGGATGCAAACTAGAATGTGAAATGCAAAGCCCTGCCTGCGCGGCAAGTACGATATCACGCTGACGGCCCACAGAACAGAGCAGAACAGAAATCCTCTCCCTTTCTATTGTCCCATTCACTCGGGAGGGAGAGTCTATCCTGTGCTCAGCTTCAGGGACTTCTCTAAAGCCACCACCTGGGGTGCCGGACGGAGTGCTCAGGCCAGGGAGGAGTGAGGTCACCACCTGCTGCTTAAACACAGCAGAGGCGTCGGGGCGGGAACCTGAGGTCCCAGCTACTCAGGAAGCCGCAGCGGGAGAATCGCTGAGCCTGAGGTTCCAAGCCAGTCTGGGCGACAAGTAACACCCACTGCCGCAGGTCTACCTTCCTCGTCTCTCTTCTTAAAAAAAAAAAAAAAAAAAAAAAAAAAAAAAAAAAAAAAAAAAACCTTTTAAAATAAAATTTTTGATGGTGTGACAAAGGGATCCAACACTATTCTTTTCCATGTGGATATCCACTTAGTTGTACTGGCACATTTGTAGAAGAGATCGATTACTTTCTTTTTTAAATTATTATTTACTTTTTGCTTTTTCTGGTTTTTTTGTTGTGTTTGTTTGTTTGTTTGTTTTGAGACAGAGTATTTCTCTGTCGCCCAGGCTGGGGTGCAGTGGTGAGATCTCGACTCAATGCAGCCTCTACCTCCTGGGTTCAAGCGATTCTCCTGCCTCAGCTTCAGGAGCAGCTGGCCTTAAAGGCCCGCGCCACGAAGCCAGGCTAATTTTTGTATTTTTCGTAGAGACGGGGTTTCACCACGTTGGCCAGGCCGGTATCGAACTTCTCACTTCAAGTTATTTACCTGTCTCGGCCTCCCAAAGTGCTGGGATTACAGTCGTGAGCCAACATGCCTGGCCCAAGAAACATGCTTTACTTCGCTTTTTAAAAGTTGACAAAGTATAATTGAAAACTAAAAAATCTTCTCCCAAATGAGAAATCATCTCCACGACGATAACAGAGAAAGAAATGAAAACAATTTTATTAATAAATAAGCCTTAGACCAGAATGTGATGGGAAATAGGGGCAAACAGCTAAGAGGTTAAAAAGACAGAAAGAAACTTCACTGTTCTGTACAACCCACTAAGTACAAGTTTTCAAGATAAACACTAATCAGTCCTCAGGGAAGAGCACTTGACAACACCTTTGGTCACACATAGTTCATCCTGGCTCTACTTGGTAATGGAGGTGACCATCTGTGTCAGCTAACTAGCTTCATCTTGAGGGAGGGGGAAAAACCCTAACCCATGTCTTTTAGACAAGTATGAGTTTTACAACATGGCGACAGGTGCCCTCTCTTGTGAGGCTCCTACAGTACCACAGAAACTGATGTCAGCAGTAAATAATAAAATTTAAACTATATGATTAAGTATAGAGTTAATGAACACAACGCTTGAAGAAAGCCACCTGAAAACATCAACTCCAAATAAATGGGATCCGCGTTCCCAAGTAGAGACGTTAAGGTTTCTACATAGACACAGTAACAGTCTGATCTCTCTTTTCCCCACATTTCCCCCTTGTCTTTTTTACAAAACTGCCGTCATCAACATGGCCAGTTCTCGATGGTCGCTGTCTCTTCAGAGTTGCTGGGTACACCTGCAGACTAACAGACAGAACAGGCACACAAGGATTAATATAAAATTTACAATAGTAGAACATCTGATGGTCTTAACCCAAGTGACAGGGTTAAGATTTGTGAGGCCATTAGCAACTCCCGTGATTGCCTCAGTTCCTGCTACCAATTTAAATGGGCTTGTGATGTTTCAAAAATTTATTCTTGCCGGGCACGGTGGCTCAAGCCTGTAATCCCAGCACTTTGGGAGGCTGAGACGGGTGGATCACGAGGTCAGGAGATCGAGACCATCCTGGCTAACATGGTGAAACCCCGTCTCTACTAAAATACAAAAAACTAGCCGGGCGAGGTGGCGGGCGCCTGTAGTCCCAGCTACTCGGGAGGCTGAGGCAGGAGAATGGCGTGAACCCGGGAGGCGGAGCTTGCAGTGAGTTGAGATCCGGCCACTGCACTCCAGCCTGGGTGGCAGAGTGAGACTCCGTCTCAAAAAAAAAAAAAAATTATTCTTTTAATTTGGAAATGTCTAAAGTGAGATTATCTTCTCTTCCTTGTAGATGGCATCTAACTATGTCCCAGTGATGCTCAGACTCATTATAAACTCGGGGTGTGATACAAAAATCTGACATATTCCAGTCACATTGTAACTGTAAACGATGTTCTAAGCCTATCTCCCATCCAGTCACACTGTAACTGGAAATGATGTTCTAAGCTCATGAGTCTATCTCGCATCCAAATGACAGTTGTCTAAGATCATTAATTTGATTTGTCAATTTTTGATCAATACCAGATTGTGAATTCCACAATCTCGTAGAATTCTTTTGCCAATCGTTAACAAAGTTTACTGTCTGAACAGAAGAGTGCAATGCAACTCCTGCCACAGCGGCCATAGCTGTGACTGCAATTAATCCCATAATAATTGCAATTCAAGTAAAAATGAATCTTTTTGGATCTATTTAAAATGCCTTTTAAACCTTCAGACAAAATATGGATGGACAGCAAGTCCTCCGACGGTGGGTCCATGGACACAGTCGAATCAATGCAAGCAAACAACCTGCAGTTTTCACAGGTTGTAGTTTGGGAGTCTGGTTTAATAACTATATTTCCTACAACTGGCATATAAGGGGGCTTTACACAACTTTGCAAAGGAACTGTTAGACCGGAATTTATGTCGATAGTATAAAATGGCTTATGATCTCTTGTTTCTATAGTTTGATTTCCAGACCAAATTTTAATGTGGTATGAGGCCACAGTAAGCCTCCATAATTCTGGATGTTCAGGACCAGAAACAGGACTTATTGTTTTTGGTCTTGGAGTACAGATTCCTTTTTCTCCCCATTCCCAAGGGAAGAAAGACTGTAATTTTTTTGTGCTTATGTTTGTCTGAACTTTCTCTTAAGTCACTATTAACAGCTGGACTCACCTGTGCACCGGGGCATAATTGAGTTTGTCCTGTGTGATTGTGGTGGTAGAATTGACCTTGGGGTGCCCAATCTATAATAGTTCCGAATTCGTTGTTTTGTAATATCACCGCACTATTAGCCACACATTCTGCCCAAACTACAACTTCTGTGCCTTTTGATCCTGTGGGAATTTCTTTGTGGCAAGGCTTTCCTTTGGCCTAAATTTTAATGATCTTTGATAAGAAAAGTCCTGTAAATAATTTACCTGTGGCCTGAGTGACATTCCACTTACCGTGTGATAAGTAAATCTACTGGTGGTGCTGACAGTAGGTGCTTCTACCAACCACTTTTGGATTGCAGGCTTTAAACATCCTGGTGCTCTCCCTAGGCAAATAGGAGGATAATGATACCCAGTGGAAAAATTTATCATCATTCCTTCTTCCTCAGGTTTAGCAGGGCAACAGTCATCTGTGGGGCCAGGTACCCATACACTATTATTGACATATGCTTCAATAGGATTATCCATCCATGTGATGGCCCGAATTAAGGGCGGGAAAGGCACGTAGACCCAGTAGGTATAATTAGCTGCAGCTGCTCCTGCAGGCATGGGGAGACTGACCACCGCTGATACAATCATCAAAGCTGCAAGCAGCATGTTCTCTGGAGTTTGTGTCACTTTTGTGTTCTCTAGCCTTTTTTTTTAGCTAACTGTATCAGCTTCTTTAATTGCACCCAAGTTGGGGCTCCGCTTTCTTGGTGGATGGCAACTTCATCTGTTCTTCTGACATCACCATTTTGTTCATCTTGTGAGTCGATGGTGCTCGATTGCGGTGTTTCCATCTCCACAGAGGCGCTTTCTTTTGCATCTCCGCTGGGTTCACTGTAGAACTTCACATGTCTAGTGGGTATCCAAACAGGAAGCTGATTCTCTCCTTGTGAAACACAAGCAAAACCTCTTCCCCAGGTTCTCACCTTCCCTACTTCGCATGTCTTATGTTTGTTGTCTTTCCACCAGATCAGTTTTCCATCATGTGGGCTGTTCTTTTTACCAGTAAGATGTTGTTCTGCAGAGGTCGTAGTCTATTGCAGGATCTGGCCAGCAACCTGCAATGCAACGGGGCTCTTTCTTTGTTCCCAGGTGGATTGGCATTTCGAGAAATAATGGACACACACAAGATAGTGAAAGCTGGGCCCAGGGGGGTCACCGCCTCTGGTCCCACAGTGCCACCAATGCACTGGATATACCAGCATTCATTAATAAGTTTAGTGAGGTGGGGGTAGGTTAGTGAGGGATTTTGGGTCATTTGATTACGAGGTGAGATGGTCACATGGGGATGAAGTAATTCTTTAACATAACATCTGTATGCAGAAGTATAGTATACAGAGATAAGAATTTACAGTGTAGTGTGTGTGTGCATCAGTAATTTTTAACAGAGCCTTAAAACAGAAACACAGTCTTTCCATAACCTATGATTAGCAAGATCTTAATCAGCAGTAACAGTTGCAGCAAAAGCTGGTTACAAACAATCCACAGAAACAGGACGTGAACCTAGACAACCGGTTAGGCCAGAAATTCTCAGAAGGGAGTATGCCTTAACCCTAAAGAGGCCTAGAAGAGCTGTGGCAAGATGAGGGCATTTATAGCCCTATCTTATCCATATGGACAGGCGCCCCTCATATGTCCATTTATATGCGCATTCCACAAGGGTCGCATTTCATTCCCAGAGCTATGAACATCTGCTTTTCTGGGATAGGAATCTTGGTGATGTGAAACCTCTGACTGCACGTCCATTCATAGGCTCTCTGCAGGGGGAAGGACATCACGCACTGTTGGCTCATTCTGGCAGTCCAACCTGGCGTTGTCTTTACACAGTCCTGCATGCAATTTTGTATTTACAATAAATCGGGAGCATTTCATCTTTTATTCCATAGCAATAGTTTCAGGGGGTCTCCCTATATCACCCCCTTTTCTCTGATTTAAATGAGCCATAGCAATCATAGCTTGGCACTCATTACAATTGAAGATTTTTTTCCAATTTTACATATGAACAATAAACCAATGGCACAAATTATGCACAGAACAAAATTAACGATAGTGGATCCTCCCAGAGATTTTACCCATTGAATGGGGTTGAGATTAGATAACCCCTCAGAGATACTGTCTAAAGCTTCAGCACCGGGTAAAGCAGTTAAGTGTGCTTGAGAGGGCTCAAAAATCTGTTCTTTTAGCCTGCTCATGTCTAAACTTAAATTATCTTCACTTCCTTGTAAATAGCATTTTACTAACTCCCAATTGTGAACAGACTCATTACATTGGAAGGAGTTATACAAAAATCAGAAGTATTCCAATCACGTTGCATTTGTAATCTATGTTCTAAACTCATAATTCTGTATCCCATCCATGTAACAATTTGTCTTAGATCATTGATTTGATTGGCCAATTTTTGATCAATACCTGACTGAGAATTCCACATCTGAGTAGAATTTTTTTTTGCCATTTATCCACAAAATGAGCAGTTTGAATAGATTGGTGTCATGCAACTCCAGCAGAAGCAGCAGTCACAGTAACAGCAATCAAGCCCATTATTACTGCAATTAATGTAAAAGTAAATCGTTTACTCCTTTTAAGAAATTTCTGTAGAATATTAATAATAACATGGATAAAAGGGGAAGATTCTCAAGGCCTATGTAAGACTACAGAGAGCCAAATACCTTCTCTGGCTCCGACTATTAAAATACTATGATATTGAGGCCGGGCGCGGTGGCTCAAGCCTGTAATCCCAGCACTTTGGGAGGCCGAGACGGGCGGATCACGAGGTCAGGAGATCGAGACCATCCTGGCTAACATGGTGAAACCCCGTCTCTACTAAAATACAAAAAACTAGCCGGGCGACGTGGCGGGCGCCTGTAGTCCCAGCTACTTGGGAGGCTGAGGCAGGAGAATGGCGTGAACCCGGGAGGCGGAGCTTGCAGTGAGC
>NW_016804119.1:2634762-2658653 GCF_001698545.2 Rhinopithecus bieti | reverse complement strand
AAAAAAAAAAAAAAAAAGTTTTAGGGAGGGTTCCAAGGGCTCTTTAATTCCCTCTCCGTTAACTCCCAATCCTTTTCCAGGAACAAAATTCACTTTATACATTATGTTTTTGCTAGCTTCACTATAATTTGATAAAGGGATAGATATTTCAGCTCCCCATTGTTGCAGTAAATCACGTCCCGATAGATTTATGGGAATTGGAGTGATAAAAGGTTGAATAGTGCCAATTTGGTCATCAGGTCCTGTACAAGGAAGTATAAGAGAACTTTAGTATACATCAGATGACGTTCCAACTCCCACTAAATTAGTTGAAGAGGGCTCTTTTGGCCAAGAGGAAGGGCACTGATTAACAGCGATTATAGAAACATCAGCCCCAGTGTCGACTAAACCTTCAAACTTTTTTTGGGAAATTTTAATAGTACAGGTGGGATGAAGAGAAGAAATAGCATTAACCCAATAAGCAGCTTTGTTTTGTTTAAAGGTATTTCCTACGCTCCTGTGCGAGTAGCAGATTCTGCCGAGGGGCACAGTGCAGGGAGAAGTAGTAATTGAGCAATGCGTTCTGATTCAATGAAAATGGGAGATTTGGTAGAAATAACCAAACAAATTTCATCTGTAATGTTGGCATGGATAATGCCAGTATGAACAACCACACCTTTTAAGGTTAATGAAACTCTGCCAAGAATTAAGCCAATATGACCTTTAGGTAAAGGCCTTTAACTCCAGCAGGAGCAAGGACGGGTCATTCTTCAGTGAGTAAAGACAGAGGGAGAGTACTACATAAATCTATTGAGCCCCCTCCTGTGGTGGAGGCGGACAGGCATTGTTTGGGGACAAGAGGAGGGAGTAATTGGCATTGGGTTGTGCGTATTGAAGTTGAGGTAATGCCTGTGGCACTGTTTGTACTTGAGTCTGCGGCATTGCTGGTGCAGTTATAGAGGTAGCCAAAGGGAGGGGGAAACGAAACCCCGAAATCCCAATTGGGGCTCGAGGCTAGCCCCTCCCCCAGTTTCCCTGAAAAGAAATGGGATTAGAAACAGTTTTGGTCACGTTTAAAGGCGGCAACAGATTACCACTAATATCAAATTTAGATCGACAAGAATTCATCCAACGTTTACCTTTTTTACATCTTGGGCAAGTAGTAGCAGGTGCTTTCTGTAAATTTGGAGTTAGTGGAGTAGGTTGTTGGGGATTAGCATTAGGTAAAGGACAAGATTTTTTAAAGTGTCCTACTCCCCCACATTTATAGCAAGTACCTGGAAAAGTTTTGGGCACACCCGTTGTAGGAACATTAGGAATAACAGCAGCCACTTTTAAGGATGAAGTCATGGCTTGAGCCATGAGCACAGTTTTATGAGTTTCAGAACGAATACCATCACAGGCTCTAATGTAGGAATTATGCCATCATCAGGTACGTTTTGAGTCTTAGGACATAATGGTCGAATAGCAGCCTGACACTCAGTGTTGGCATTTTCTTTTTTTTTTTCTTTTTTGAGACAGAGTCTCGCTCTGTCGCCCAGGCTGGAGTGCAGTGGCCGGATCTCAGCTCACTGCAAGCTCCGCCTCCCGGGTTTAAGCCATTCTCCTGCCTCAGCCTCCCGAGTAGCTGGGGCTACAGGCGCCACCTCGCCCGGCTAGTTTTTTGTATTTTTTTAGTAGAGACGGGGTTTCAACGTGTTAGCCAGGATGGTCTTGATCTCCTGACCTCGTGATCCGCCCGTCTCGGCCTCCCAAAGTGCTGGGATTACAGGCTTGAGCCACCGCGCCCAGCCAGTGTTGGCATTTTCAAACACCGTAAGTTGGATAACCACATCTCTTGCTCTAGTATCAGAAATAGCCTTTTCAGCAGCATCTGTGAGTCGAGTCACGAAATCAGGATAGGGTTCAGAAAGACCTTGTTTAATAGCACTAAAAGGTAAAGGGGCCTTGCCTGCATCTTGAATAGGTTCCCATGCTCATAAACACACTTGAGTAACCTGAGTTAAAATACGTTGATCATATTCCAATTGTTGAGCAGGAGTATTCCACAAATCACTAGAACCCATAAGCATATCATAAGACCCTTCAGTCCCATTTTCAGAATTTATAGAAGCTTGAATCATGGCCTCTTCTGACCACCATGTCTTAAATTGTAGGAATTGAGAAGGGGTAAGAGAAGCACGAGCTAGGAAATTCCAATCATAGGGACAAGCTGTTTTTCCATAGTAAGAGAATATGGAACAATTTTAACATAAGGAGAATTGGGTCCATATTGATCATAAGCAGCTTTGAAATCTTTAAGGAGTTGCAAAGAAAAAGATTCATACTGTCACCGGCCTTTAGCGGCACCTTTGCCCCACCTCCTGCACTCTCAGACTTAGGGGCTACGGCTGTGGGGAACTGCCAGGCACGCAAACTGCCAGAAGCCCTAGAACTACCCATCGCCTCCTGAATAGAAGTGCGGACAGATCTAGCAGGGGCAGAGGAACGAAGAGAAGGAGAGCGAGGGCACCGGGACGTGGACTGGCGGGAAGCAGGATTCCAAGCCTCCAAAAGAAGGGGTCCCGGAGCGTTGAAAGAAACAGTAGGCTTAGAAGAGGGGAGAGTCCAAAAGGACAAGAGGAAGGAGAAACAGGCCATTCAGATGAATGCTACACGTCCTCCTCTGGCAGAGGGGGCAACGGCTTAGTAGAAGAAGAGTTAACATATACAGATTCCAAGATAGGAGGCGGAGGGAGGGGATCATCACCAGGTTCCTCCCCTTGGGGAGAAAACAAGGAGAGATCGAATTCTTCCTCATAATCAGAAGGAGGATAGTGGGGGGTCAGCTACCCGAGGTAAAGGGAGCGGTTCACCATCCGCGTTAACTTGTGGCAGTTGAAGAGGATCACCAGACTGAAAAGGAAGTAAAGCAACATGAATAAGAGCCCAGTCAGTCCAAACAGAAATAGGAAATAAAACACCATCTCTCATGAGTTGGTGGAGAGTGGCGCCAACTCTATCCCAGTCTAACAGGCCCATAGAACCTTTGTCACGGAACCAAGGACAATGCTTTTCAATAGTCTGAAATAAGAGAATAAGGTTATTGGAATCAGCCTTGATTCCACCCTGTTGAAGAAGTTTAATAAAAGACAGATAAGCCTGGTGTTTAGACTGTGATTGTCCCATAATAACCCTGGAATAATAGCGATCAACAAACCTGAAAAGAGGGGAGAGTCGGAAAAAGTGTACCCAGAGATCTTACCGTCGAGACTGAAGACTAGTCATCATGAACCCCCACTCGGAGTGCACTGAGCCGGGGAACAAAGAAGGCCACATTGGGCACCAGATATTGCAGGATCTGGCCAGCAGCCCGCAATGCAACGGGGCTCTGTCTTTGTTCCCAGGAGGATCGGCAGGTTAAGAAACAACAGACACACACAAGATAGTGAAAGCTGGGCCCAGGGGGGTCACTGCCTTCTGGTCCTACGGTGCCAACAATGCACTGGATATGCCAGCATTTATTATTAAGTTTAGTGAAGGTGGGGGTAGGTTAGTGAGGGATTTAGGGTCATTTGATTATGAGGTGAGATGGTCACATGGGGATGAAGTAATTCTTTAACATAACATCTGTATGCAGAAGTGCAGTATATAGAATTAAGAATTTACAGTATAGTGTGTGTGTGCATCAGTAATTTTTAACAGAGCCTTAAAACAGAAACAGTCTTTCCATAACCTATGATTAGCCAGATATTAATCAACAGTAACAGTTGCAGCAAAAGCTGGTTACAAACAATTCATAGAAACAGGACATGAAGCTAGACAACTAGTTAGGCCAGAAATTCTCAGAAGGGAGTATGCCTTAACCCTAAAGAGGCCTAGAAGAGCCGTGGCAAGATGAGGGCATTTATAGCCCTATCTTATCCATATGGACAGGCACCCCCCATGCGTCCGTTTATAGCCTCTCCACAAGGGTCGCATTCCATTCCTAGAGCTATGAACATCTGCTTTTCTGGGATAGGAAACTTGGTGATGTGAAACCTGCCTGACTGCACGTCCATTCATAGGCTCTCTGCACAGGGAAGCACATCACGTGCTGTTGGTTCATTCTGGCAGTCCAACCTGGCATTGTCTTTACACAATCCTGCATGCAATTTTGTATTTACAATAATCAGGAGTGTTTCATCTTTTATTCCGTAGCACTAGTTTCAGGGGATCTCCCTATAGGTAAACTGTTCAAATTGAAGGATAGTAATAAAAATAATTAGTTTTACGGATGAGAAAAATTGGTTTTGCTTATGCAATTCACTCCTTTAGGTATTTACTACTTTTAACCCTTTAAAAAATAAGATTTAATATGCTCTCATATTAATCATCTCATTTATAGCCTAGACACACAGAAGCGGGGATAGTTGCTAGAATTGTGGCACGAAGTTCCACTCATGATTTTGTTTTCAGTTGCTCCCTTTCTACAGAATAATGTTGTTACCTTTCCCAGACACATGAGGGTTTCTTTAATTACTGTGAAGTAGGTCCCTTTTCGTTTCTCGGGTAGTATAGCTTCATCTCTCTTTCCATGCTCATAGCATGGGGAAATTGAGGAGCAGGACTATTTACAAAAGCATGAGTAAGGTGAAAGACCGCCACCAAAGGAAGTGCCCTATCCCAGGGCTAAAATCAATGGGAGAACTTTTACCTCTTGGGCTTGCAGAGGGACAGGAGAGGGCTGTCACTACAACCTGGAGAGGATGGCCATTCAGAACTCGGCCTTTGGCAGAGGAATAACTGCAGCAGGTGCCACTCTTTGACTCAGTAGAACGGGAACCAGAGTTTAGAAGGCACAGGAGCTGTTGGTGGGATCCATATGCCCTGTCTCTTGGGCACAGAGAGGTAGACTAGGGAGAGACTGGGGTGCACAGAGGACACCCAGAGCAACAGGCATTCAGAGGAGCAAGCAGAGTGGTGCTTAGAGGAATTAGATTTTTTAGGGGCTATGACAAGATGTAAAGAGTAGAGGAGAAAGAGGACCCTGTGACCCCAGTGTCTTGACCGTCCAGGTGGGAAGCATGTGGCTTTATATTGTGGAGAGATGCCAGACTGAGTCATTCTTCTGGAGGCAACGTGGAGACCCACCATGAAGATCTGAAACCAACCATACATTCACCTCGGCTCTCCAAGCTCCATCTCTGAAGAGAGTGGGATTACCAGAAAGGTAGGATCTGCACTAAACTTCCTTAGTTCCTGATGGAAACGTCCTCCCAGGGCAGTGATAGAATCCTCTGTTCTCAATGTTTTTACCAAGGATTGAGCTCTTTGAAAAGTCAGTCAAAGAATATTTCTTCGCTTAAGTTTCTTCTTGAGACAATGATGATGATTGTGTCGTTCAGAGAGCCTGCCATGAAGTTCTCGAAAATCAGCATTTCTCACGGATGATTGCTAAACCATCTTCATCAAAACTACCAGGAATGTGTGTGGAAAACAATGATTTTTGGGGCCAGGCAGGCCCTACTATGTCAGAATCTGCAGAGGGATCCCAGTCATTTGTTTAACGTAGGCCTTCCAGGTCATTCCTGGGCACCCTAAGTTTTGAGGGCCACAGCTTTAGAGTTTTGCACCAGAGAGAACAGTGTTCATTGAGGCCTAAGTGATTGTGATTACGCCATGTGATTGTGAACTCTCTGGCAGCGTGGTTCAAGCATCTTCTCCCCTTTTGCTACTTAAGCTAATTCTTTTACCACTGTCTTAATCACTTACATGTATATTTAAGCCACCTCAAACATTTTCAGAAGTTGACAACGTATGTATCATTAAGGTTTGGCTATTATAAAATAATAGTTTTTTCTCCTGCTGACTCATAGACACTTGTTTCAGACCCTGCTCTTAATATTAAAAATTTAACTTTAACTTTCGATTTAACTTTCTTACAAAGTTACTTTTAAACTTACACCTTTGATTTAAAAGCTCACATTCTGACTTATCTATTTACGTAGTACAGTTTGACTGTATATGCCTGGAATCCCAGCACCCACAACCACCTGCAGTTATATTTAAAAATGGGTCTTATTTCTTGAGTATCTCCCTTGGGGTCGGCAGGGGGTTCAGCTATGAGTACAGAAGGTGAGGGTCATTGGGAAGGGTTCCCAGAGATGCTGTGTGAGGCTGCCATGGCCGGCTTTATGCCAAACATATTTCCCAGGAGCTCTTGGAAAGTAAAGATGCAGTGAGGATGTTCATCTGTTTTTAGTGTCTGACATACATGGTTTAAGTCCTGGCTTTGTCACTTACTGCTGTGTAGATAACTATGAACATATTTCTTAACCTCTTGAGCTTTAGATGGTTTTAGGGATTTCACTGGAGAAAATAGCAATATATTGGATTAATGGAAAATGCTGTGGCCCCACAGCATTAGTGGTAGATTGGATTAATTGAAAATGAGGAATGAAGCCAGGATGACACTGAGGCTGTGTTTTGGAGGTCAGAAAAGGGGACTATTCCCACGAGCACCCTCAGGGAGCTGTAACATGTTTGGGGGCTGGCCGCAACCAAATTCATTAGGTAAATCCCACTTTCAGCATCCCATGAGCTCTTTTCAGATTGGCATCCTATTTCTCTGTACAGGTGCCCATTGACCTGTCTTAGTGGTTAGCAAACTATGGCCAGTGGACCAAATCCGGCCTGCATGCCCAATTTTTGCAAATAAAGTTTTATTGGAGCACAGTCACATTCATTCATTCATTCATTCACCCATTGTCCATGGCTGTGTTCATGCTACAATAGCAGAGTTATGTAGTTGTGACAAAGACCAAGTGGCCCACAGAGCCTAAAATATTTACTGTCAGGTCCTCTAGAGAAAATATTTACTGACCCTTGTTCCAGGACAAGAAAGCTTTTTTGGTCCCACCTGTCCCTTTCCCCAGGGCCCTAGGAGGAGATTGGCTGATCTGATGCGTGCTCCTGATGAAGTTGTTGCTGGTGTCAGTCCTTCCCGGTAGGGTTCTCTTATCAGCATTAGCCTTTAAAGCCTGGTCCTAAGAAGGAAGCGATGTGGAAACTGATGACAGAATTGGCGGCGGGGGTGGTGCGTTTGGGGTTGTGGAGATTTTGTCTTCACTGAAGTCATACTACATTGACGACACACTTACAGAGAATGAACATATCTTTACTGTTGGTGGAACTAAAAATAGCTTTTACTTACAGATCTCCTTCCCGGTCATTAGGAGCAGCATCCTGAAGTTAGAAGAGAGGCAGACATTAAAGTGAAGATAACGGACAATCGGGGAGTTGTGGGGCTACAGCTTAACCTCCTTTGGGCCTATTGGGTATATACTCCTGAGCGTTTAACCCCTTGAGGGCGCGGGCGAGTCCTTAAGGCTAATGAAAATTCAGCAATGAAAGCTGAGTCCTGCTGCTTCTTAGGTTAAATGCTAACCAGATGTGCTGGAATGCTTTGGAGACACCTTCTGCCCCATCCCCACCTTTCACCCCACTTCCACCCCACCTCTGATGATTGTAGAGACCCAGTGACAGACAGTTTTTGTGTAAAGTTGTGGGGTTGACTCCCCCCACCATCCCAGTCTCTTCAGTCTGGGCAAGGACACCACCCAGTCCTTTAACCCTCCCACCCATCCCCACCCACACAGAAGCTCCTTCCGCTTGGCCCATTGTTCATACACTTCCACTCCTTTGGATGTCTCTTTCCTTCTGCCAGGGCTGCCATCTCCCTTCGAACCTAGATCTCATGTCTCCTTGCTGTGAATCTTTCCTTGGCTCCCCCAGACAGACTCCCTTCTCTTTCTGCAACCCCAGAATATTTCTCCTACTTCGTTGTAGCTTCACTCAGATGGCGTATTTGCATTTTTATCTCTTGCTTCCCTGGAAAGTGGGCAAGGACTACATCTTTGTCATTTTTGCATCCCCAGTTCCCAGCACAGTATCTGGCATGGAAGAGAGCACCAGTAAATGCAAAGCAATAAAGCAGCAAGTTTATGAGCATGAGTTAGAATCTGTGTGACTCTGGACAAGTGGCTTAACCTCTTTAAGCCTCACTTGTTCACTGTCATGTGGGAATAATAACAGTTCCCAGCTACAGGATTGTTACGAGGATTAAATGAACTGATTAGGTAAGGGGCAGAGCACAGTGCCTGCTACATAGTGAAGACTCAATAAGTGTTAGCCAAAGCAATTACTAGTAATGGCCTCCACTATTTAATTATCTGGTATATACACAATAGTACCGATAACAATTTGATGACTGAATGACTTGATAGACGAATGTCTTTCATTCTCTTTTATTCCCTTGATAGGGCCATGATAAAGACAGTGGTTTGCTACCTAAATGAAAGCATTGTCCTGGGCAGTGAAAGGACCTCATTTCTTCAAAAGTTTCTCCTTTTCTGGAAGGCCTTCCCTCCACTTGGGCAAAGTTTAGAATTTCTGAACTTTCCTTTTCTTCAATCAGGTCAAGCACTCCTGTGCTGGGAGGAACCGACACCAAAGGCCAAGGAATGGGCTCCAACACCCCAACTCATTAATATCATCAGCATCCTAACAAATGGGAGGCCGGAGAGCCAGACCGAGTGGCCACTTGGTCACATGGCAGGGGTCTGCCCTGGGGCCCTGCGCACATTGAGCGGACGGGCACAAGTGCCATCTATATTTCTCTGCACAGCCCCGGCCCCCACCTCCCATGTCAGCCTGCTGAGCGGGCTTGGCCCGGGTTCTTGTGCTTCACAGAGAAGATTTATTCCTCAAGACTGACCTACATGGACGTATGTATCTGAATTCACAAAAGCTTGAGTTTGATGGCAAGCAACAAAAGGTCAGAAGAAAAACAGGCAAGGCATTTAAATCAAAATGATGAAACTGGGTAATTTCATTAGCAACAGTTGTATTTACTGGAAGTCACAGATGGTGCAGTTTAGCTCATAGCCAAGTTTTTAGGACAAAATAAGAATGAAGAAAGAAATATTTCAAGGGAGAGGTGGTTAAAAATTAAATAGGCACCAGATGGCTCAAGATTGTCCTTCCTATAAATTTGGTGAAGGAAGGCATGCTGAATCCAAAGGCTTTCTGAATGGGTTTAGAGTTTGAAAAGGAACTTTAGGAATATGTAAGGCCTTTAAAAGAAAGCAATATTAATTTTGGAGTGATAGTGAGTGGAGGTGACAGTATTATATAAACCATATTACATTTTATTTACTTATTATTTATTTATTTAGCATTTATTAAGAACCTCCTGTGTGCTAGATCCTACTTCTCATATCTGTTAATGATACCAAGGAAGGTTATAGTTGCCTGGAATGTTGGAAAGTTCCTTGCTTAGGCTAAGAGGGGGAAAATGTGGGTTTGAAATACATTTAGCCATGAAGAAACACTTGTTTTTCCTCTGGTACATTTGGTGAGAAATGCTTCAATAATTTCCCATCTTGTAGAGGTTAAAATCTAAGCTCTGTACCATGCCCCGAGCCCATCGTGGGCTGGCACTGTCTACTTCTTTAGACGAGGAGTTCGTGAAGTAGTAAGCTGGTGTGCATGAGATCGGGAGGGACCTGCATTTCAGCAAGCAACACAGTTGATGTTATTGCAAGCTAAGGATTGAGAGCTACTGTTCTAGACTCTTCTTTTACCTCTCCTCATGGTGTCTTCTCTTCAACCTGCTGGGAGCTAGTTGCCACTCTCTGAACTTCTAAGTCTGTTACTCTTGCATCTTTGTAATGGTATTCCCTGACATGTTTTTGCAAGTTTATCCTCATGTTCACCCTCCACATCTGAGTTTAAGAAGCATCTCTGGCCATGTGTGGTGGCTCATGCCTGTAATCCCAGCATTTTTGGAGGCTGAGACAGGTGAATTATCTGAGGTCAGGAGTTTGAGACCAGCCTGGCCAATATGGTGAAAGCCCATCTTTACTAAAAATACAGAAAGTATCCAGGTGTGGTGGCAGGCACCTGTAGTCCCAGCTACTCAGGAGGCTGAGGCAGGAGAATCATTTGAACCTGAGAGGCGGAGGTTGCAGTGGGCCAATATCACACCACTGCAATCCAGCCTGGGTGACAGAGCGAGACTCTGTTTCAAAAAAACAACACAAAGGAAAAAAAAAAAAAAAGCATCTGCTCTGAGCCAGGTGTAGTAGCACAAACCTGTAATCCCAGCTACAGCTACTGAGGAGGCTGAGAAATGAGAATCGCTTGAACCCAGAAGGTGGAGGCTGCAGTGAGCCAAGATCATGCCGCTGCACTCCAGCCTGGGCGACACAGCGAGACTCTGTCTCAAAAACAAAACAAAACAAAACAAAACAAACAAACAAGCCCCTATATTTTGAGGGAAATTGACCTGCTCTAACAAAACTTCCACTAGTTCAGGGTGATCACCAGTAATTTAAATGTCTGCGGTAACAAAACTCATCACTCTTTAGTGGAAGCTCTACACCTTAAAACGATAGAATTTCTTCAATGGAGGAGGCTGAGAATGTATACATTTTAAGATTTTATATTCTTTGCTCATTTATTTGCTTTTTTTAATCCACTGGAAAAAAAATTTCTATTCCTAAATAATTTCAAATTAAGTCACATCAGGCTGGGCGCTGTTGCTCATGTCTATAATCCTAGCACTTTGGGAGGCTGAGGCGGGCAGATCTCTTGATGTCAAGAGTTCAAGACCAGTCAGGGCAGCATGGTAAAACCCCTTCTCTACTAAAAATACAAAAATTAGCCCAGAGTGATGGTGCATGCCTGTAATCCTAACTACTTGGGAGGCTGAGACACTAGAATTGCTTGTACCCAGGAGGTAAATGCTGCAGTGAACTGAGATCATGCCATTGCACTCCAGGCCTGGGCAACAGAGTGAGACTCTGTCTTAAACAAACAAACAAACAAAAAACCAAATTAAGTAACATCACATATAAGTGCTTTTGAATGTCAGAGTTCCAAGATCGAATACCCAGTAATGTATGGTGCAAAGCCTTCCCCTTATCTGTGGGTCACTACCACATTTTCTCCACAATTTTAAGTTCTCTCTCACTTTACAGTCTCCAACACTATTCCATCTTAATTCTTTGTAATTTCATTATAAATATACACCATGCTCCCAATACCTTTTTTAAGGTGAATTAAAGAATCTTTATTTTTCTTAGCCCTCTCAATTCCCTGATCTTGTCTTGCCGATGATTCTATCCTACCCTAATTCAGCTGCTCACTTTCAAGGTCAAAGCCTAGACCTTGTCATTACTAATAACTGCAGTGCCAGCAGCAATCACAATTTTAAACACTCATCTCCTGACCACTCCTTCTCTCTTTCTAGCTCACATGCTTTTCTACACAAGCCCCAATAGCTCTTCTTCACCTATTAGCCATGGATCCACCAACATTATGTCTCTCTCGAAATTTCCAGAAACCTTCTCTTTTTTCCTTACCATTTCACTTTCTTTGCACACCTCCACCTTCCTAGTTTCTCTCCTAGATCTTCATTCCAGCTTGCTTAGCCACTGGCTGATTATGTCCAACTCATTTTCTACTCCAAGCCTATGCCTGTGCAGCTGGAGAAAACATAAGACCAAACTGAGGTCTTCACCAGAGCCCTCACTGCTGTTTTCTCTCTTTCTCAGAGACAACTGTTTCTACTCTCTCCTTGTCTCCTCAAACCCTCAATTATCTTCCTTATATTTTCAGATAGACCTTGCCTTCTACATCACTAAAGAAAACAATTTCACAAAGAGGAAATCAGTAAAGAACTTCTAGAGACCCATCACCATCTCTCCCATCTTCCACCTTGTGTCTGTCCTGATCATATGGACAAAAAGCCGATAGTGCTGTTTCTCCACATGGGCCCTACCTCTTGAGAGGGAGGTCACTCCAGCTCTGTTCTTTCCCTGCTGGAGCAGCAGCTGCATCCCCCTCCACTGGCCTTTCCCCACAGCATACAGATCTGTCTGCATTCAAACTCAGACACTACTTTTTCCTTTAACTGCTGCTACAGCTCTCCTCATGAGCCTCTCTCTCCCTAAGAGCATAGTCTCTGGTTGCTGCCCGGTGTAACTCTTGAACCCTATCATCTTTGGTGATCTCAGGATTGAATGTTAGGTGATTAGCACAATGGCATGTTATCATTTTACTTTTTCCTTAAACAACATTATATTTCAGTGAAGTTACGGGTAATCATGATTTTCTTCCCTTTACTTATTTGTTCTTTCTAAATTTTCTATGATGAATATGCAATACTTTGGTTAAAATGAGAAACAATAAAATTATATAAAAAGAAACACCATATTTTATGAATACTTTACAATCAATTGCATTTTTATAGCAAAAAATTGGCAGTGGGTTGGAGTGGAATGGGCATTGGGATTGGGGCCAGTTCTACTCCTGACTTGCTCTTGAGAAGACACTTAAATTCTCTGAATTTCAGATGCCTCAGCTGTGAAGGGGAGAAACTGCCATTTTCCCAGCTTTCCTTTCAACAATATTGTGAAGATCTTAAAAAAAAAAAAAAAAGGATGTGAATATGCTTGGGGGCTACATGAATGTAAGCCCCTATGACTCCTGGCCCAGACATGTGTCAGCTACATGGGTAATATCTTTGTTTTACTAATGAGGAAATGAGCACCCTGAGATGGGACAGGTTTCAAACCACATCCAAGGAGAACAGCAATAAGATCAGCTTTTCATGCTTCTTGGCCAGGTTCTTCGCTGTGTCCCAATTTCTTCATCTAACCCACTCCCAAAATAACTAGTGAGAAGGATTCTTCTTCCCTCCACCGAAGGTGGTTGTCAGGCTGGCTGACAAGAAGAGGGTACGTGAAGTGGTCTTGGCCAACCAGATGCTATGGAGATGTTGGCTGAAGGTCGTTGAAAGTATTTGGGTTTTAAACATCTGTTAGAAAGAATACTCTTTAGCCATGTGAGATCCTCAAGAAGACTGACCTAATAGTTTGGCTGTCTCCTAAAGCTGCAATCTGGAATCTATGACACCAAGGTCTGCTTGGGTGTGGGAGCTCTGACTCTGTATGCAGAACCTGAAATGTTTGTGTTAATTGTTTTTCTCCTAGCCCTTTCTTTGTTTTCTCCATTTTCTTCCTTCGACTTGGTTTAGTTTCTAGTAAGTAGGGAGGGAACACCCCACTGATACTGCAGAGTGAATAGATTTAGTGCATCCCTAGGCTTGACCCATTTTTCATATTAATCACATGCCGGGTGAAGTACTTTCTTCCCCTTCTCTTGTCCTTAGGTTCAGCCCTTGTACTCTTAGTCCAAGATCTGATAAAAGAAGCCCCACATTCACTGAGTTGAGTAAACTTCAAGGCATTAAACTGACAAGCAAATTCCTTCACTGCCCAGCCCTCCATGGTTTGCCTGATGGTTTGGTTCCTTCCTCCTAGGAGGATGCTTATCTCTTACTTTCTACCAATCAGCATTCCCAGCCTTCACAAGGAAGGGAAAAGCATTTCCTGAATGTCTACTTTGTGCCAGGAATATTCATATACATTGCTTCATTTAATCATCAAGATAACCATACAAGGCACATATTAGCCCAGGTCACTGAAAACCTTTGACCTTGCTGTATAGAGAGGTAGATGAACTGAAGCTCAGAAAGCTAAGAAGCCACCACACTGGGATGCAAAGCCAGCTCTCTCTAATTCCAGAGCAGAGCTCTTTCCAGCACCTCCAGCAGTTTTTACAAGGCTTTTCTTCTCTTAAGTTTTCCTTGACCACCCTTCCCTCTCTACGCATTAAAATGAATGCAATGGTTTGCTAGCATGCTTCCTTGACCCTCATCCTTTCCTACTGAAGAACACAAATATTTGCACTTTTTTCCTTGAATGTGCTGGGATGCTGACCAAACCCATCCAGACAGGGACACCTGAAGCTGCTTCATGCTGAACAAGGAGTTTCCTGGGAGAAGAGAAGGTCTCTACCACCAGGCTTAGAAATGACATGTTGGTTTTCTTGATAATTGGATTGTTAGAGTTTTCAGAGAAAGAGTCTGAATCCAGAGGAGCACAATTTAAATGTAAATGCGTGTTTACATGGATATTTGGAGGAACTCTGGGGTTGGAATACTGATGTCGTGGTGCTGAATAACACCCAGGGAGCTGACTTTGGAGGTGCAGGGGTGGAGACTTGCCCCTCCTCCTGTTCTTATCTTGATGGAGAGAAATGGATCTGCTCTGGCTTAAGGGCCTCACCCAACCTGTTCGTGTCTTCTTGTCAATCAGTTGGTGAAAATACAACAGTGGAAAAATACTTACTGAACTATAAAACGAGTTGTAGCCATGGCCCCTGCCTCTCGATAGTTAGAGTCCAACCAGGCTGTCCTTAGAGAATATGTCTTACTGTGCAATGTGATTGTCTTTTCTGCCTCTGACCTCTCTGCTGCAATTTGCACTCTGCTCTAGAGGGCTCTTCTTCCTCTGCTTAAACCTCAGGGAGCCCAGGACTCGAGGCTTGAATTTGTGTTCTTGGCCCTACCTTCCTATCCCTGAGATAGCTTGTCTGTCCCCCTGGATTCAGTGATTCCTCCTTACTGTTCATTCTTCCCCAAACTTGGACTTCTGGCTCCAGCATTCTCCTGTCCAAGCACTCAGATCCTATTCTCGAGGACAGTCTTGTGTCCTTGCAGGTACAGAGCATATCTAATCCTGCTGTATACCCCCTAGGGCAAAGCTGGTAGTAGATGTTCAAAACTGCAGCTTTTAAAATTCACACACAAAAAAATTCACTTTCACACAATTCACAAGATTAAAAATTCACAAAATCCACAAAATTAAAATTCACACACACACAAACACAAAATTTGCTTTCAACAAATATGTAATGAACATGGATGAGCATAAAGAATGGTTTTAAGTTGAACACATTAAAACAGATAATATGTTGTCTTAGTCCGTTTGTGCTGCTATAACAGAATAGAATATACTGGATAATTTGTTTAAAAAATAGAGTGTATTTTTCACAATTCTGGAGGCTGAGAAGTCCAAGATCAGGGAGCCAGCAGGTTTGGTGTCTGGAGATGGCCCCCATTCTGCTTCTAAGACGGCGTCTTGTTGCTGCATCCTTCAGAAGGGATGAATGCTGTGCCCTCACATGACAAAAGGAAAGTAAGGACAAAAATGGCAAATGCTATAGAAAGCCTCTGTTCTTTTTTTTTTTGAGACAGAGTCTTCAGTGCAGTGGTATGATCCTGGCTCACTGCAACCTCCGCCTCCTGGGTTCAAGCAATTCTCTTGCCTCACCCTCCCAAGTAGCTGGGATTATAACAGTGCACCACCACGTCCAGCTAATTTTGTATTTTTAGTAGAGACAGGGTTTCACCATGTTGGCAAGGCTGGTCTCGAACTCTTGACCTCAGGTGATCCGCCCGCCTCGGCCTCCCAAAGTGCTGAGATTGCAGGCATGAGCCACTGTGCCTGGCCAGAAAGCCTCTTTTATAAAGGTCTTAATCTCATTCATGAGGCAGGAACCCTCATGGCCTAATCACTTTCTAAAGGCCCCACCTCTTAATACTTCTGATGCTCCTCAACTTATAATGGGGTTGTGTCCTGATAAACCCATTGTAAGTTGAAAA
This sequence comes from Rhinopithecus bieti, assembly GCF_001698545.2. Taxonomy (NCBI): domain Eukaryota; kingdom Metazoa; phylum Chordata; class Mammalia; order Primates; family Cercopithecidae; genus Rhinopithecus; species Rhinopithecus bieti. The sequence goes on along the minus strand of NW_016804119.1, from coordinate 2,643,139 downwards.
TATTAAGTCAAAAATACATTTAATACATGTAACCTATCAAACATATATAGTTTAGCCTAGCCTACCTTACATGTGCTGAGAACACTTACATTAGCCTATAGGTGGCAAAATCATCAACACAAAGTTTATTTTATAATAAAGTGTTGACTATCTCATGTGATTTATTGAATACTGTACTAAAAGGAAAAAATAGAATGGTTGTGTGGTTAAGTACAGTTTCTACTCAATGCATATCACTTTTGCATTATGGTAAAGTTGAAACATTGTAAGCCGGGTCCTGTATTACATTGAAATGTTGCACCACCTTTTAATATTACCATGTTCTTATTCAGCATGAATTTTGGAGGGGACACAAACATTCAAACTCTTGTGAAACCTGTGGAATCACGAGCTCCCTTCTCCTCCCTGCCCCCTGCCAGGCTAAAGGATATATGAAGACAACAGAAGATTTTTCTTCTTAGGTGGGGACTAAGTTATGATTAAAAATACAGTTTGTTCTCTCAATTCAATTAATCCAATTTAAAACTATTTATTGAGTCTCTACTATGTGCCAGGCGGGCTGTGAGCTAGGAGTTAAGATGTGACCATAACCTCTTTAGGGGATTCATCTAGAAGGATAGAAACATAGGTTTAAAAGGTTTACATGGGCCGGGCGAGGTGGCTCACGCCTGTCATCCCGGCACTTTGGGAGGCCAAGGAGTGTGGATCACCTGAGGTCAGGAGTTTTCAACCAGCCTGGCCAACATGGTGAAACCCCATCTCTACTAAAAATATAAAAAGTTAGCTGGGCGTGGTGGCGGGTGCCTGTAGTCTCAGCTACTCGGGAGGCTGAAGCTGGGGAATCACTTGAACCCGGGAGGCAGAAGTTGCAGTGAGCTGAGATCGCACCATGGCACTCCAGCCTGGGTGACACAGTGAGACTCTGACTAGAAAATAATAATAATAATAGTAATAATAATAATAATAAAAGGTTTATAGTGTAACATGACAAGGAGTTAACTCCACATGAGGAGATGGGGGCTTCTGCGAGTCAGGGAAGACTATCAGAAATGTATTCTAGAAGAAGGGACCATCTGAGCTTTGTTGTAAAGGCTAAGTAGAGATTTGCTAGGCAAGACTAAGAAAGGAGTACGCCAGGCAGAGAAAGTTGTGTACGCAAATGCTGGGGATGGGCAAAGGCAGCTGTGTTGGAGGCCTGGGAGTGGTTACCGACCAGAAGGGCAGTATTAAAGTGCAGGGAGAATAGAAAAGACATGGAGGCTGAGGGAGGACACAGACCCAGAGGGACCCCTGCAGCCCGTCTTAAGATCTTGTTTTTTATCCAGCAGCCATATTGAACAAGTGGAGGGCTAACCCAGAGGGTTAGGGATGGCCCTGAACGGTTATAAAAAGATAGACAAGCACAGGGCAGGGCTGCAGGCTGGCGGACCACTTAGGAGCCTGCTGAAACAGTCCAGGAGAGAGATAATGAAGGGATAGAGAGGAGAGAGGTTTGACAGATGTATTTTTACTGTAAAGAAAGGGAAAGAGAAAGATAGTGAGATACCAGTCCTGTATAATTCATCCTTATTCTTCCAACCCTCTATTGCAAGGAACAGTGTTTGATGCACTATGGGCCCTTAATAACTATGGAAATGAATGAATAACTCCGTTTTTTTTTTTTTTTTTTAAGTCTCACTGTGTTGCCCAGGCTGGAATGCAATGATGCGATCTCAGCTCAGTGCAACCTCTGCCTCCTGGGTTCAAGTGATTCCCCTGCCTCAAGCTCCTGCCACGATACGCAGCTAATTTTTTTTTTTTTTTTTTTTTTTTTTTTAGTAGAGATGGGGTTTCCCCATGTTGGCGAGGTTGGTCTTGAACTCCTGACCTCAGGTGATCCACTCACCTCAGCCTCCCAAAGTGCTGGGATTACAGGTGTGAGCCACCGTTTCTGGCCAACTCCAAGTATTATATATAATTCCTACAATTTATTAAAAGAAAAAACAGAGCGGGGTCTTTACATAGCAAGACATTTGTCACCTGGAGACTAGAAGAATTAGCACCAGGCATAGTTAGATTAGCTACGATCCAAATGAATTATTGGTAGTAGAATGTGTAACCTTGAATAATGCATTTAAACTATCCAGGATCTAGGATGGAGAAGATACACTTCTCATAGCAGTGTTGTGAGGATCAAGAGAGAAAATATATGTCCAAATATTTTGCAATATATAAGGTTTATAAAAAGCGACAGTTCACTAAGGTGTTGCTCTGGATGGTGCGTTGAGCTCTGACCAACAGGGCTAATCTTGAGAAGTCAACCAGATGGGCAACAAAGCTTTCCCTGTCCAGAACTGGCAGGTCCCTATGGGGAGCCTAGAGCTGTAGAAGCTGCAGTTCCTGAAATGTCACCCTCCCTGCTCTCGACTCTGGTGCTTCCTTTCCTGTGTTTGCTTTTCTTTCTGCACTTGCCTTTGGCTGCCCCTGCCCTGTGGTCACTTCATGGGCAGCACCCAGGATGATGTCACCCTTCTTCTGTTCCAACAATAGCCACCCCGACCCGCTACCACCTAAGATAAGCAGGTGTGGCTCTGGGCCCCTCAGCAGCAGGCCACTGGAGAGGCAAGACTAGCAGTGTGTGGCCTGGGATAGGAGGAGATAAAAGGCAGCCATGGTAAGTGTTCTCTCCCACAAAAGCATGCTGAGGTGGAAAGGCCTATGTGAGTCAGTGTGTGTGTGTGTGTGTGTTGGGGGCGGGGGTACAATAGTAAAAAACTGTGCTATCACAGCAGAGCAAATATAACCAGCTAAGGTTTAGGTGGTACTTGGATTTACAAAGTGCTTCCACTTCTGTTCCATCACAGGCGGTCCTTACAATATCGGGGTAAGGAGGAGCTGTTATTCCTATATTCCTATTTATCTAAAGGAGAAACTGAGGCTTACAAGAGCTCAACCAAGCTCTTCTAACCAGTGACTGGGAGAGTGAAAGCCCAGATCAAGCTTTCAGACTCCATTCTTTCACTGTCTTTGGTGGAGGGAGAAGAGGAGGTGCCAGTGTGCATAGGAAGCTGCATTCTATGAAGGAACCGTTTGGAAAGTTAACATTTTCAGTTAATACAATAAGTAAATGCTTATTGTAAAATTTCAGAAGCACAGAAAAGTCTAAAGAAAAAGTACAAATCATTCAAAATCTCACCATTCAGACAAATACTGTGAATTTACCATACTTCCTTCCATTCTTTCTTCTGTGCTTATGTTCTGTTCAGCTGAGATTGCATTTGATGTGTAATTATGTATCCTACTTTTCCACTTAACATTATATCATAAACATTCTTCTCCATGATAAACGAAAAATTTCAGCTGAATTAAATTTGAAAGAGTTTCACTGAGTAATGAATGATTCGTGCATCGGGCAGCCCCCAGAATCACACCAGATTAAACAGAGACTCCAGGGGTGCCTCGTGGTCAAAACAAATTTATACACAAAATAAAGTGACATACAGAAATTAGAAATGAGGTACAGAAAGAGTGAGATTGGTTACAGCTTGGTGTTTGCCTTATTTGAACAGTTTGAACATTCAGTAGTCTTTGAATGGTTGAAGTATGGCCGTTGGGACGGGCCAACACTCAGACATTGTTACAGGTGCCTACTATTAAGTTAGGTTTTCAATTTTGTCAGACTATTAAGCTAAGTTACTCTTCATCCACAAGGGCTCAAATATAGAAGTACAGAGTCCTTCTTAGGCCATATTTAGTTTGCTTTAACATCTGTTATTAAAAGCTCTTAAATTACTCCTGTAATCCCAACACTTCGGGAGGCCAAGGCAGGTGGATCACTTGAGGCCAGGAGTTCCAGACCAGCCTCAGCAACATGGAGAAATGCTGTCTCTACTAAAAATATGAAAATTAGCAGAGTATGGTAATGTGTGCCTGTAATTCCAACTACTCCGGAGGCTGAGGCATGAAAATCATTTGAACCCAAGAGGTAGAGGTTTCAGTGAGCTGAGATTGAGCCACTGTGTTCCAGTCTGAGTGACAGAGCAAGACCCTATCTCAAAACAAACAAACAAAAAACCCTCTTATTTATAACTATAATTTTTATTGATTGTACAATATTCCTTTATGTGAGCATACTGAAATTGATAAAAGTGTTCTCTATTTATCGATCAGTTAGTTTAGGGAAGAATTTCCTATTAATTTATTCTTCAGTTTCCACAGACACCAAAGCAGCATCCCAGTTGACTCCTTATTTCAAAAATTCGACTTATTCCATAGATTCTCAGTCTTTTAGGTTGAAACAACTTATCTCTAAATAATCTAACCATTTATTGATTTAAGACAAAACAAGCACATCATCAGTGAAAACAGAGAGGCTGAGGTGGGCAGGGAGGAGGTGACACATAAGAAGTTGTTACCTTTGAAGAGCTTGCAATATTTTGACGCTGAGACGACTAAAGACTATGAAACAAGCAAGTTAAGGCAGATGCTCATTGCTAGGCTGTGATCCTTACTGCCAGAAAGCTCATGGAATGGGTTTGCGGGGGCAGAGCCATAGTGATGAAAATACACAGCTCCCTTACCTGTCTTACACTTCCTTTCATAAGCAGATCTCTCTCACAGGTTTGTTCGCAGGAGTGAGTCATGATCAGTGACCCACTTGGTGGATGGGACCTGGAAATTTCTGTAAAGCTTTGTGTTTATATGCTGCATAGCCTGAGTATGGTTCTCAACTACAATATCTAACCCTTGTGGAGTGTTTTCTGTATCCCAAGCACTCTGTGAAATACTGCATGAGGTTCTTCTTGTCTCCCTTATACAGGGAGGCAATGTAGCATAATGGTCAAAGACCCAAAACCAAAGCTGCTTTCTGACTGTGTGACTTTAAACAGAATATTTTCATTTCTCCATCTGTTGAAAGGAGAGACAAAAATGTGTACCTCATTGCATTGTTGAGAGGGCTAGATAAGACAGGTGGAGCATTTAGCTTGGTAACTGACACAGAGTAAGCATGCACCAAAGGTGAGCTCTTATTACTTAAGCTCTCCAAAACATTTCCCAGGAGGTCCTATTTTTATTTCCATTTCATGGAGGCTGAAATTGAGGCACATAGAAGTGAGGCGCCTTGCCCACAGAGACAGACAGAGTGGGACTCTAGAGACTGCACTCTGAATTCTATGCTGTACTGTCCAGAAGGAATTTTCCACCAAGGCACAGGGCCCTCCAAGGAGAAGCAGGGCACACTAACTTTTGTATGTGGTCAGGTCTCGGAAGATGAATGCAGAGCCTGAAAAGGAAAGAGAAGACTAGAGATGTTTGTTTGCCGGGGTCCCAGGCAATAATAAAAGAATTCTCATGGCTGCCAGAAGCCAGGGCAGCCAGCTGTAGTCTTTTGGTCTTTAGAAAGGGAAAAGGATGGGAAACTTAAAATATTTTGGCTGCGTCAGAGTGCCCTATGGGATGCTGGCTGATTTACCGATGATGCAATATGTGCAAATGATTCAAATTTGGTGAAAGAAAACGCTGTTCCTGCACTGGTATCCTGGGGAAGGCCCTGACTAGGGGCACTGGCCTGGGCACAAAGAGTCAGAGAAAACTTGGTTTTGTTCTAATCTTTCACTTTTTTCTCCAGCCAAGTTGAAGCTTATTGTACTCCTCCCTGATTTCATTCTCCTCCTTTCCTCTCCACTAAAGTGTATTTGGTGTGGTGTGGTGTGTGTGTATGTGTGTGTGTGTGTGTGTGCGTGCATTTATAGAACATGTAGCAACCTATTGTTTTACACAAATATACCAACTTTAGTGTTCTTAACTTATTTTGTCATTTTGTGTTTTGCAGTCTACATTGATACAGATGGATCTAGTTCATTTAACTTTTTTTTTTTTTTTTTTTTTTTTTTTTTTTGAGAGTGGGGTCTCGCTGTGTCGCCCAGGCTGGAGTGCAGTGGCGCCATCTCGGCTCACTGCAAGCTCCGCCTCCCGGGTTCCCGCCATTGTCCCGCCTCAGCCTCCGAGTAGCTGGGACTACAGGCGCCCGCCCCGGGCCCGGCTAGTTTTTTTTTTTTTTTTTTGTATTTTAGTAGAGACGGGGTTTCACCGTGTTAGCCAGGAGGGTCTCGATCTCCTGACCTCATGATCCACCTGCCTCGGCCTCCCAAAGTGCTGGGATTACAGGCGTGAGCCACCGCGCCCGGCCTCATTTAACTTTTTAAAAAATTTTTTACTTCCATAGGTTTTTGGGAAATAGGTGGTATTTGCTTACATGAGTAAGTTCTTTAGTGGTGATTTGTGAGAGTTTGGTGCACCCATCACCCAAGCAGTATACACTGAACCCGAGTTGTAGTCTTTTATTCCTCACCCCCTTCCCACCCTTTCCCTCTGAGTCCTCAGAGTTCATTGTGTCATTCTTATGCCTTTGCATCCTCATAGCTTAGCTCCTACTTATAAGTGAGAACATACTATGTTTGATTTTCCATTCCTGAGTTACTTCACTTGGAATAATAGTCTCCAATTCCATCTGTGTTGCTGTAAATGCCATTAATTCATTCCTTTTTATGGCTCAGTAGTAGTTCATTCATTTTAACTGCTGCGTAGTAGTCCATAATGAGAACATTCTATAATGTATCCATTTCCTTACTAATGGAAATTTCCATTTTGTAAATATTGGCTATTTCGAATAATATTGCAGTGAGCATTTTTGTACTATTCTTCTTGTAAGGACATGTGAGAATTTCTGGTTTTGGTATAAAAGTTATCTTATCTTTTATAACAAAGTTATCATATAAAATGAACAGGATAATTTTCATTTTCCCCAATTTCTTGAAACTGGTTAATATAGGATGAGATTCTCTGGGTTTTCTTTTCTTTTAGGGTTTGATAAAATAACTTGTAAAGCCATTTGGATTTCGTTTGATTTTCTTTTCAGGAGGATGAGAATGTGATGAGATTGGAAGATATCTGACTAGGAATGAAGTTGTTGAACTAAAAGACAGTCACTTTTTTAATTACTAAATTCCTCTTCAAAGTGATTATATCAATTTATGCTCCTATAGCACTGTATGAGAGCAAATGTTTCCTCATAATCTCTTCCACATTTGGTATTATTTAGCTTACCTGATGATACCTTATAGTTTAAAATTTACATTTGACCAATTTTTAGGGACATCATGTTTCCTCTGTGCATTGCTCGTTCATTTATTTTGACTAATTTTTCTAATGGTATGTTTGTCTTTTTTCTTAATGATTATAGGAATTGTATCCTGCATTCAAATCCATATCACTAGCAAACTATCTTCTTCCAGTTTGTTACTTGTGTGTTTTGCTGTGTATTGTAATGTAGAAATTTTAATCTCTATGTAGTCAAGTTTATCAATTTGTTTCTTTATGATTTTTGTTTTTTGAGGGCTTAAGATATTAGTCTTTACTCTAAATTACTAAACATATTCTTTTACATTATATTATGATAATTATAAAAGTTTGGGATTTTTTTACTTATAGGCATTTAATTTTTTCTGGAGTTTATTTTTGTGTACAGTATGAGCTGGGTATTCAATTTTATCTCTTTCCATATGGAAAACCAACTATTGACTAGCAATTCAGTTTACTTAATGGTGATTGGTTTATTGAGATGTTCTTATGTTTTCTTGGGTAAATTTTGCATGTATACGCATATCTATATATGTTTGTGTACACACACCTGTTTCTGTTTTTATCTATATACTTGTAGATAATTTTCATGTTATCTAAGTTTTGAATGTATAAGAATTCAGTTTTTTTGTAATATTCTTTTATGTACATGTAGTTCATCCCTTTTTCTTTCTAATTGGGCATCCTTGCTTGAGATTTTCCTGTTCTATTCATAATGCAACTACCAGCTTTTAATTTTGCAGATCATTAATAGTTTTTTCCCATTGCTTTTACTCTTATTTATTCTTTTCTTTTGTTTTTTTTTATTATACTTTAAGTTCTAGGGCACATGTGCATAGCGTGCAGGTTTGTTACATATGTATACTTGTGCCATGTTGGTGTGCTGCACCCATCAACTCGTCAGCACCCATCAGTTCATCATTTATATCAGGTATAACTCCCAATGCAATCCCTCCCCCCTCCCCCCTCCCCATGATAGGCCCCGGTGTGTGATGTTCCCCTTCCCGAGTCCAAGTGATCTCATTGTTCAGTTCCCACCTATGAGTGAGAACATGTGGTGTTTGGTTTTCTGTTCTTGCGATAGTTTGCTAAGAATGATGGTTTCCAGCTGCATCCATGTCCCTACAAAGGACACAAACTCATCCTTTTTTATGGCTGCATAGTATTCCATGGTGTATATGTGCCACATTTTCTTAATCCAGTCTGTCACAGATGGACATTTGGGTTGATTCCAAGTCTTTGCTATTGTGAATAGTGC
>NW_016804119.1:2537719-2630312 GCF_001698545.2 Rhinopithecus bieti | reverse complement strand
CGTGGGCGTGGGACCCTCCCGGCCAGGTGTGGGATCTATTCTCCTGGTGTGCCCGTTTGCTTAAAGCGCAGTATTGGGGTGGGAGTTACCCGATTTTCCAGGTGTTGTGTGTCTCAGTTCCCCTGGCTAGGAAAAGGGATTCCCTTCCCCCTTGTGCTTCCCAGGTGAGGCGATGCCTCGCCCTGCTTCAGCTCTCGCTGGTCGGGCTGCAGCAGCTGACCAGCACTGATTGTCCGGCACTCCCTAGTGAGATGACCCCAGTACCTCAGTTGAAAATGCAGAAATCACCAGTCTTCTGTGTTGCTCGCGCTGGGAGTTGGAGACTGGAGCTTTTCCTGTTCGGCCATCTTGCTCCACCCCTACTCTTATTTATTCTTTTCTACTTTCTTTGAATTTAATCTGTTTTTCTTTTTCTTACTTCTTGAATACTTAACTCATTTATTTTCAATATTTAACACATGGATTTAAGACTGTAAATTTCTCTATAATTCTTGTCTTCATTGACTCCCATAAATTTGATATATAGTGCTTTCATTGTTATTCAGTCCCAAATATTTTATAACCTCCATTGTGATTTTTTTTCTTTAACTCATTGGTGGCCGGGTGTGGTGGCTCATGCCTTTAATCCCAGCACTTAAGGAGGCCAAAGCTGGTGGATCACTTGAGATCAGGAGTTCAAGACCAGCCTGGACAACACAGTGAAACTCCCACCTCTACTAAAAATATAAAAATTAGCCGGGCTTAGTGACACACGCTTGTAATCCCAGCTACTCTGGAGGCCGAGACCAGAGAATTGCTTGAACCCGGGAGGCAGAGGTTGCAGTGAGCCAAGATTGTGCCACTGCACTCCAGCCTGGGTGACAGAGCAAGAATGTCTCAAACAAACAAGCAAACAAACTCATTGGTTACCTAGACATGTGATTTTTGCTTTCCAAATTTATGATTTTTTATTCAATTTTATTTTAATTATTTTGTTATTGATTTATGAGTTCTTCTTAACATAGAGTCTATGCAATTTCTAAAACAACCTTTATGACCTAGTAGGTACTCAACTTATGTGTGTGTGAAAAGAATATGTATTTTCCACTTGGGTTCTATGTGTCATTGTTAGATCAAGATTGATATTAGTGCTGTTCAAATCTATGCCTTTGCTAATTTTTTTGTCTGCTTGATTGCTGATATGGTTTGGATCTGTGTCCCTGCCCAAATCTCATGTCAAATTGTAATCCCCACTGTTGGAGGTGGGGCCTGGTGGAACGTGATTGGATCATGGGGGTGGTTTCTCATGCATGGTTTAGCATCAACCGCCACTTTGTACTGTACTCATGATAGTGAGTATGTTCTCATGAGAGCTGGTTGTTTAAAAGTGGGTAGCACTTCCCTTCTGTCTCTTGCTCCTTCTCCCACCATGTGAGATGCCTCACTCCCCCCTTTGTTTTCCACCGTGATTGGAAGCTTCTTGAGGTCTCTCCAGAAGCAGAGGCCGCTATACTTCCTGTACAGCCTATAGAACTGTCAGCCAATTAAACCTCTTTTCTTTATACATTACCCAGTCTCAGGTGTTTTTTTTATAGCAATGTGGGAACGGACTAATACAATTGCTTACTGATAAATGTGTGAAAAAATTTCTGCTAGCCATGTTGATTTGTCAACTTAATGTAATTCTGTCATTTTTCGCTTTACCTAAGCAGATATTGTTGGGCACACACAATTCATGATTGGTATACCTCCTGGGTGGTTTTTCCCTTTTGTCATCATGGTGTTCCCCCTTTGTGGTAGAGAGAGTTAGTACTCTACATTCTTGCGCTCAGGTTGGGCCATGTGACCTGTTCTGGAGAATGGGTTGTGAGGAAAAGTATGCTCCTTCAAAACTGTGAGGAAAAGTGTGGCTCTGCAGTGCCTCGTTCATTTCTCTCCTCCCCTGCCATGGTGATCTGTGAGGCCTTACATTTCAAAGGACATAGGTAAAATATGTAAGCAGGCCTCCTAACTTATACTGACTTTATGTAAGTGAGAAATGAATCTTTTTATATTAACCCACTGGGATTTCAGAGGTTTGTTAGTCATAAAAGCTAGTGTTAATTATTTTGAAATATATTCCTTTATATGATATATATGTATATCACATATATATTTTAATGACTTTTGTTCAAATTTTACTTATCAATTCCTTCATATTCAACCTTGCTTTAAATGTGCAGTTCGAGACCAGCCTGGCTAACAGGGTGAAACCCGGTCTCTACTAAAAATAAAAAAAAGAAATTAGCCAGGCATGGTGGCAGCTGTCTGTAATCCCAGCTACTCCAGAGGCTGAGGCAGGAGAATCGCTGGAACCTGGGAGGTGGAGGTTGCAGTGAGCCGAGATTTCGCCATTGCGTTCCAGTCTGGGTGACAGAGTGACACTCTCTCTCAAAAAACAAACAAACAGAACAGAATATTGCTGTGTTCAAAAATTCATCTAGGTGTCTCTGTCTTTTATAATGAATTTGTGGTGATTACTGATATATTTGGTTTTATTTCTGCTATTTCATTTTGTGTTTTATATTTAACAAGCTTTTTCTTTGCTTCTTCCCACCCCCCACCCACCCTGCTTCCTGTTTTCTGTTGGATTGCTTTCGTTTTCTTTATTTTCTTTGTTTTTATTTTCTGGTGGTATTCCTGGTATTCCTGAAATTTTAATATGTGATATTTTAAATGTATTTTTTATTTCTTAATTTTCATTTTGTAATAATTTTATACTTACAAAAGGTTGCAAAAATAGTACAAAGAATTCCAACGTATCCTTCTTCATCCGCAGATAGTAACGTCTCACGTAATCACAGTAAAGTGATCAAAACTAAGACATTAACATTGATATAATACTATTAACTAATTTATAGGTCTTATTTGCATTTTCCAATTGTCCCCTAATGTCCTTTACCTGGACCAGGGTTTAATCCAGTATCATGTATTGCATTTAGTTGTTTTATCTCTTTAGTCTCCTCTAATCTGGGACAGTTTCTTGCTTTTTCCTTATCTTTCATGATCTTGACATTCTGAAGAATACTAGCCAAATACATTTTGTAGAATGATTTTCACTTTGGAGTCATCTGATGTTTTGTCATGATTAAATTCAAGTTATGCGTTTTGGGCCTGAATACCACAAACATGATGGGTTCTCAGTACTACGATACCTATTTGTCTCATTACTGGTGATGTTAACTTTGGTCACTTGGTTATGGTGATGTCTGTCAGGTTTTTCCACTGTAACGTTACCATTTTTCCTTTCCAGTTGAGATATATCTTGTAGCACGATGCCTTGAAACAGGAAAGCATGCTGATTTTCAACATCATACTCTTTTCTGTCACTTTTAGCATCCATTGATGATTCTTGCCTGCAACACTTATTATAGTGTTTGCAAAATGGTAATGTTTCTATCACCATCACTTCTTTTATTTTTATTAACTAAAATATACTGTAAGGAAGAGTTGTTCCTTTTTTGCATTTCCTTATTCATCTTTTTATTCTTATTGTGTCCTCGCTTGGGTTTTCTATGGGTCCATTATAATCATTATTTATTTTATTGCTTAAAACGTTTCAGATTTGGCCATTGGGAGCATTTTCAAGTTGGCTCCTGTGGATATGCCCCCATCAGTTTTTGAGCATTTCTTTACTTTTTGGCAGCATGAGATGTTTCAGGCTCACCTTGTGCTGTTCCTACTCCAGCCCTAAATTCTGCCATTTCTCTAAGGAGTTCTGGTTCCTACTATTGGAGACCAAATTTTTAAACAAGATATGGTTGCTAAGTGTACATTGCTTCTAGATTCTCTTAGTAGACAAAACTAGGACACTGTTCCATGACAGTTCATAGAGATCTTCCTCTTTCTTCCTATGGCTGCATAGATTTCCATAGTGTGAATGTACCAGAGTTCATTCAATTACTCTTCTGTGTGTGGGTATTTAAACTGTTTCCAGTATTTTGCAATTACAAGGAATGTGGCAATGAATAACCTCATGCATGTGTACTTTTGTATTGATGGAGGTATGTCTTCAGGGTAACTTCCTAAGAGTAGAATTATTACATTAAAAGGTAAGTGCACGTGTAATTTATTAGATATTGTGAACTCCAAAAGGATTGTAGTGATTTCCATTTTCACAGCAGTGTTTGAGAGCAATTGTTTCCTTTTTCATCACAGTTTTGTCAATAGAAGTAGTCTTCTTAATCTCCACTAATCTGATAAGAAATGGTATGTCATTTTAATTTGCATTTCTGTACTTATGAGTGAGTTTAATATCTTTTTTATGTTTGAGGGTCATATTTATATCTTTCTTTTGGTAAATTGTCTGTTCATATATTTTCACATTTTTGTATTGCAGTTTTGGTAACTTGTCCCTCGATTTTTAAAAGTTCTTTATATATTAGTGATATTAGCCCTATCTGTAATATCTGCTGAAAGTATTTTCTCTGTCAGTTGTCTTTTAACTTGGCTTATGTTTTATCTTTCCCATAAATAGTTAGAATTTTAATAATAAATGTTTATTCTTATTTTAAAATTCTATAGAAACATTTATCTATCTATTCTTTTGTTACCTCTGGATTTTGAGTCATAATTAGAATACTTTTAATATATAACATATATATGGGTGACTTTCTCTTTAACCTAAGCATGGGAAAAGTGACTATGTATAAACATATATATATATGTACTTGTATGGTTCTATTTTAAAATTTATGTTTATTCAGAACTTATTTTTTATTTATTTTATGAAACATTTTTATTTATTGAATGAGGCATGGATCTTGCTTTTTTTCATTCCAAATGGCTATCCAGTTTCTCCAGTTTCCTAAGCATCATGTATTCAAAAGTCTGTCTTTAAAGGAAGAAACAAAACAAAAAATTTTAAAAAATTAAAAAAACCCAAAAAACAAAAGTCCATCTTTGACCCAGTTACTTTAGATGTCATACTTTTAATACACTAATACTCCACGTGTACTTGGATCCATTCCTGAGTTTTCTGTTATATTTTGCTGGTCTATTTGTCTGTGCATGAGCCAATACCATACTGCTTTAATTATATAGGTTTTACATTGTGGTTTAATGTCTGTCTGACAGAGTTAGTTCCTCCCAGTTGTTTTCATTTTTCTGTTGTCGTCGTCGTTGTTGTTGTTTTTTGAGACCGAGTCTCGTTCTGTTGCCCAGGTTGGAGTGTAGTGGTGTGATCTTGGCTTACTGCAACCTCCACCTCCCGGGTTCAAGCGATTCTCCTGCCTCCAACCTCCTGAGTAGCTCGGACTACAGGTGCACGCCACCATGTCAGGCTAATCTTTATAATTTTTGTAGAGGTAGAGTTTCACCATATTGATAGGCTGGTCTTGAACTCCTGACCTCATGTAATCCACCCACCTCAGCCTCCCAAAGTGCAGGGATTACAGGCATGAACCACCATGCCCAGCCTCTGTTGTTTTTTGAAGTGCTTTCCTGACTATTCTCACATATGTTCCCCATATGAATTTTAGTATCGACTGGTCTAACTCCTTAAAAATGCTTGTTGAAATTTTATTGAGTTAACATTAAATTTATAAATTAACAAAGGGACAACATGGTGGAACCCCATCTCTACAAAAAATACAAAAAATTAGCCGAGAGAGTGGTGGCGCATGCCTATAGACCCAGCTACTCTAAAGGTTGAGGTGGAAGGATCAGCTGAGCCCAGGGATGTTGAGGCTGCAGTGAGCCATGATCGTGCCACTGCACTCTAGCCTGGGCGGCAGTGTGATACCTTGTCTCAGAAAAAAACAAAAACAAAAACAAAAAATCAAACCTGAAAAGTTTGAGTGAACTCCCTTGCCTCTTCCACCTTGAAAGGACACAGCAAGAGGTGCCATCCATGAAGCAGCAAGCCCTCACCAGACACTGAATCTGCTGACACTTTGATCTTGGACTTCTTAGCCTCCAAAACTGTACGCAATAAATTTCTGTTGTATATAAAAAAATAAAATAAGATGAAATAACAAAGGGAGAACTGACAAGTTTTATGATGTTGAGTCATCCTACTCAAGAACAGATTCCTTCTATTTGTTTAAGTTTACTTTTGTGTCTTCCAAAAGGTTTAAAGTTTTATTTATAGAGATTTTACACATTTCTTGCTGTTTTTTTCCTATATATTTAATCTTTTGCTATTGTAAATTTCTTAACCAGTATTTTCTGTAACTGGTTATTATGTATGTGAAGGCTATTGATTTCTGTATGAACATGGATTTTATCATTTTGCAAAACTCTAACCCTCATTCATTAACCTTCACTCTCTTCCGGAACAATATAAGAACTTAAGTTTTAATCTCTCACCGACACTATTCATTTTATTTTTCTCCAATATTTAAGTTCCTCCTTGATTTCTTCCCACAAGAGATGAGGGTCTCACTCTGTCGCCCAGGTTGGACTTGAATTCCTGGGCTCAAGGGATCCTCACTTCAACCTCCTCAGTAGCTGGGATGGTAGATGCTCACCACTGCACCTGGCTTCTTCCCACTCTTGTCATTGTTATTATGATTAGCACTCAGTGCTTATTTAGATGTTTACAAAAGCAATCTAAATAAGAGAAATCTTATTTGGATATTTTAGAAATATTCAAAAGATATTTGCCAATATATTTGCTTAGTGTTACTTTTGAAGCCTTTTTATCATTTGGGGTTCACTTTCCTTCTTCTTGAAATACACTTTTAGCAGATCTTTCAAAAAGGATTTGTTCAGTAAACTCTCTCTGTCTTTTTCTGAAAACACCATTGTTTTGTGCTCACTCTTGAATGTTGGTTTAGTTAGATAACATACTCCATTGTCTTCTGGAATCTTTTGTTGTGGTAGAAAGTCTTAGCCTAATGTTATTGCTTGTTAATTTCTCTGTTTCTGAATGGCTTTGTTTATAACACTTTACCATTTTATTACTATGTGGTGAAGGTAGGTTTCTTTTAATTTGTTTGTCTAAAAATTTTTATGTTCCTGCCATATGAGGATTTCTCTCTTAAATTCTGGAAAATTCCTAAATATTATCCCTTTGAATATTAACTCTTTTCTATTTTTTTCTATTCCTATGTTCTGGAATTCCTAATGTATATTTGAACATTATTATTATATCTTCCACATATTTAACCCTTTTTCATATTTTCTCCTTGTGTTGCATTCTGAGCAGTTTCCTGATATCTGTT
Source organism: Rhinopithecus bieti (assembly GCF_001698545.2). Classification (NCBI taxonomy): domain Eukaryota; kingdom Metazoa; phylum Chordata; class Mammalia; order Primates; family Cercopithecidae; genus Rhinopithecus; species Rhinopithecus bieti. The sequence goes on along the minus strand of NW_016804119.1, from coordinate 2,623,128 downwards.
CTTATAATTCACTTAATTTCTCAAAGGTTGTGTCTAGTTTTCTGTTCAACTCACCCATGGAATTTTTTTCACTGACTCTATATTTTTATTTCTAGATTTCAAATTTGATTCTTTTAAATGTTTTCTTTCTCATGCTGCCTTATTTTTACCATGTAATTTCCATTCCTGCTGTTAACTTTTGAACCGGGGCAGATCAAGGTTTTGTAGAATCTGAAGCCTATATACTTTGGAAGGCCCCTCTTTAAGAAAAATTATATATCAACCACTTACAAAGTTAGGTAAAATAGTGAATATTTATTTAGAACAAGGAAAAAAGTCACAGCAAATTATGGATTCAGAAAGCTGACAAATACCACAAACATTATACAAATCCAGAAAAATAACAATATACTTTATTAACTGCCTGATACATCTCTGTGGTTGACATCTTCTTCATATGACAAGTTTATAGTATTTTCTAAAGAGAAAATAGGTAGTTCACTCTTTTCTTTACCATATTTGATCAAAATGTAATTTTTATTATTTGTGGTTTGGAAAAGTTAGTTTCATTTTCATACATAGTTATTGGCAATATTATAAATTTCTAGAATTGTTGTAAAATTTGGAAAAAGCTCTATCAAGTTTTTTCTATATATAAGCTGTGTGAATGAGAACTTTGGGGGCCTCCTGAAGCACGGCGACCCTCGAGTTGGTGATTACTTGCCCTAAAGATCATCTGCCTTTGATCCCAAACCTACTGGCTGCTGTGTGCATTTCTCTCTGATGTGGGAGTAGCAAGGGTTTTGGCATGTTCTCAGCCTTGTGGCTTGTGAGGCAAGCACAAAGGAACAGCCAGTTACCACGTTGCAGTTGTTGTGCAATATCTTTCCGGGAGCATGTCTGGGGTCTGCCTGCCAGGCTGCACACCTGCTCCAGCTTGCTCATCACATGGCCCATGGAGCAGCGACTTCCCTTACATGAGGTGGTTACACACCTGTTTTGTTTAGTCAGGCAAGCAAATATGTTCACGGCATGAGCCAAATTTCTCCTTCAAAGACATGCTCAGAGCACCTATTGCAGGTGACAAGCGGCAACTGCTCCTCTGGGGCCAGGATGGGCCCCTGTGGTTGGCAGGGGTAATCTCTCCCCACACCTGTGTGCTTCATACTCAAGCCAAAAGGACATAAAGCACATATTAACTGCAATCGCTGCTTTGAAGTTGCTTCCTGCCATTTTGGAAGCAGTGTGCCATGATGGTGAATGTTCTTGTACATGTGTGGTGAGTAAGTGGTACAACCTGTCCTTTTAGTCAGGAGGCATAGCTGTATAGAATTGCAGCGTTGGAAAGACCCTAAATGTCATCCAACTGAGCCACCCAGGGGACCACTGTTATTTGGATGGCTGTCTCTGCCTGTCTGCCTTCTGTCTGCTGCATCACAGGAGACAGCTGATGCTGACATCACGGATTGTGTCTTCCCTGGAATCCCTAGACGGGGAGAGCAACATTGATGACATAGGCTCCCAGCTATGGCAACCCCTGATATGCTAACTGAGAAAAAAAGGGAAAGATCCTGGCTTTATCTAGTAGTTCTTAAAGCTTGATTTGTGTTCAACTACCTGATTTGATTTTAAATTCCATTCCTTTTCTTTGGTTCTTATTGACAAATGGTGTGTCCATAGAAAGATTTTATTTTCTCTTTTTTTAAATTTCTGTTTCTTTATAGAACTAAGGTTTACTTAATAGAATCTTAAAAAGTACTCTACTAAAGATTACTAAAAATTTAGTATCTTGGACTAAAGTTGCTAGATTATGAAAAGTTGGAGTCAAGACTCTTCTCCTTACAAATAAAGACTTTCTCGGTGTCCCTAGTACATGCCAACTGGTTCCCACCCCAGGGGCTTTGCCCTCACTGTTCTATTTGAAGACTTTTGGTCAGTTATGACTATTAGAAACGTGTACATTTTTTAGAATCAGGGTTTAGGTTAAGGCAAAATCTGTTCCCCATTGTCTTTTCCTTCTTGGCTGATTTTTTTTTTCCGCTAATGCCAATTGCATGGACTCCTGGGCACCCCTTTCAGAGAGAAGAGAGAGACATGTATTATTGAAACCTATTTCGTCTCCCCAGTGCCTGGAATGTGTGATGTAATTTTGCAGTAGGTTAGCTTCCTTCACTTGTTTTTCTGTCATTCATTTTGGACTTTGACCTTCACCAGGGAACACTAGGCCAGAATTCAACAATTTAAAAAAATTGATTAAATGCTCTTTGTAAACGTCATGTAAATGGCCATATACATAGACTCTATGTCCCAGAGTTTACTTAACCTTCTCCTACTTTGGAATGTTTAGATTAAAATGATTTTCTATAATTTTTACAGATCCATAAAATAGGAAACTCACTCATACATAATCAAGAGGTGACTGCATTTGCTAGACTTCGTGCAGACTATAAAATATCCCCTGGAATTAAGGCAGTTGAAAGCCACAGTCCAAAAAGAGCTTGTTCATGTTTTAGCTTCAAAATCCTAGCCAAGGAACTAGGTAAACAGTTATCAAAAACACAAATGGTATTCAGGGAAAGAAATCTGTAATATAGTTTAAGTATGCATTAAATCTTTTATTAAAATATCTTGGCTTATTAAATGCCATATTTAAGGTTGCTTTCTGAATAGTTTTAATAGTGCTTATACTGCAGTGTAGTTTGTGCACCCATTAAAAGAGAGAAATATGTTTACATGGTGTAGTCATAAAACCTATAAACTGCCATTTTGTAAGTGGCTAAGATGTGAATTGCCACAGAAACCCGGACCTGCAGCAGCTGCAAGTACAGGAAATAAGTTTCTAAATGCTGACACCGGTCATGAAACTGATATTTTATTTAGATGTCCTTGCAGCACAGAGCTCTTGGAAATCATGTTTATAGTCTTCGTGCAATAGAAATACAAGCAATGGCGTATATTTTGGCAGGTAGTGCCCGATTTAGTTGTAAGAATTCACAGCACTGCTTCAGGGCTTCCATGTTGCTCCAGGCAAAAACCTGTATTATAAATTATAGCACACAAAGCTGAATTTGACCTACCAGTTGATGCATAATAAACTGACTTAATTCTGAATATTAACTACACATTGTGGCCTAAAGGTTTTATGCTCTCTAAATGTAGCAATAAATTATACAAAAATCTTCCTCCTGGGTAAAGCCTAAATATAAATAAATCCCCAACCTTAATACTAAGCCGAAAGACCGGTTACTATAGATACCAGAGGAATATATTAATCTTAAATATTATTGCCGAATAAAATAACTTTAGAATATCACTAAGTACCTGCACTAATTATAGAAACTTTCAGGAGAAGTTTCAGTACTTTAATAAACCATTTTCCCATTTGTCACATTTCTTGAGTGGTAAACTGAAAGATATCACCTTTTCGCTTCAGTGATTAGCATGGGTAAAATGATTTTTAAGAATTCACCTCTCTAATCTCAAGCGCAAGAGTTAGCCCATATGTGTGTGTGTGTATGTGTGTGTGTGTGTATATGTATATACACATACATATATATATACACATATACACATATATACGTATATATACATGTGTACGTATATATACACACACACACATACTTAGCAAATATTGGTCAGTGAATGAATGGAAAGGAATGTTTTGAAAGTGATCAAAATAGTCTTGGGTTTCAGGAAGGTAGATTCCTGGATTTAGGTATTTTGCTCTCCTGGTGAGTTTCTGTGTGATATTGAGCAAATCACTTAGCTTCTCTGAGCCTCTTTACTTGCTGATAAAAGAGAGATTCAAAAAAAAAAATCCATCCCTATTTCACAGGATTTGAGGTTTCTGCATAGTTGAGACCAACATTTGTGAAGTATTTTGAAAAGCATTACTATCTCTAGCAAAGGTGTCTTCTACAGGCAAGAAACAACCAACCCTAGCCGAACGGTAGACTCTTTTTGCCATGTTTGTATGATGGGGCGTCACTTCTTTCTGGCCACAGTTGACTCTTCCTGGTATAGATAGATCTTCTCTTTTGAGAATTTGAACTGAGAGACCCAGAGCCTGGGAATTGGTGTGTAATTTTCCCTGAACCAAGAAGTATCATGTCCTTCTTGGTGCCTGATTCTATTTCCTCGCCCCAGTTTCTGTGAGCTTTCCCTATATCTCAGTAATAAACCCCCCTTTCCTTGTGTTTGAGTGTGATTTAATTTCCTGCAACAGAACCATCCTGAGACAATTTTACGCATATCCCTTCTTCATTTATTTCTTGAGCACCTACTATAAATCAGACTCAGGAACTTTGGATTTTAAATTTTGAGGATAAAAGAGAATTCAATGTGATATGAGTCAAAAATGCTAATATGCATAAAAATATGAGCTGTGGCTTAAATGAAATAGCAGGAAGAAGTAATATCTACACCAGGAGGAGGGTAGAGTAGGAGAGTCCCAATAGAAGAGAGTTTCTTTTATACACCCCCCTCTTTAATTTATACTGCCTCTATTGTGCTAAAAGCCCTGATTATGTCTTGTGTGGACTATTAACAGCTTCCTAACTGCTGTCCTTGTCCTCAGTCTGCCCTCAATACTACTACCAGAGTTGTCAGGTGGTATCAACCATGCAATACGACATCACTCTTAAACTCAGCCTTGAAAATACCCCCACATCTATGGGTTAAAGTCTGAACTCATGCCTTGGAAAGCTGACCATTCTTGGTTCCAGAATTCCTTTCTATAGTCAGGTCTCATTCCTTCTCCACACACTCCAGGATCCAACAATCTGGAACCTTGTCCTTGTCCTTGACTATGTTTTGTCTTTGCCTCTGTGCCTTGGCTTACACCGTCCTCTCGTCTTTACCTGGAAATCCACTGTTCTACCTTATAGCTGAAGTGCTACCTCTTCTGAGCCTTACCATTATCCTTCTCCATAGCGGAAGTAATAATTAAATTTTCAAAGTCCATCCATGTCTGCACAATGCACTATACATACCAGCACAATGCCTTATGGTTAATTGTTTATGTGTCTGTCCTCCTTTTTCTTAGGAGGCAACTTGAAGGCAGGAGAGGTCCTACTCATCTTTTCATCTTCAGTGACTCGGTGGAAAAATCTCATGGAAGAGGCTCAGCAAATGATTGTTTAATCAGATTGGGATGAAATTCGAATTAGACTTTGTACAATGGTTATAATTTCAGAAGGTAGTTGTGGGACAGAGAGGCCTTAAGAACCAGAGAACAGAAACCTGAGCAGCGGGCAGGAGCATTCAGAGCAGGTTCAGGGGAGGGCATGCTGTCAGTTAGACTGGAAAAAAGAGAAGAGATAATAAAGATGAATAAAGAAGATAATGTTGCAAAGATTGGTTAGGACCCTGTTGTGGCAGATTTTAATTTTTAAAATGTGAGCTTAATTTTGTAGGGACCAGGGAGCCATGCCTAAGTCCTTGAGCATATTGGAGATGTGATCAGAACTGCATTTGAAGGAGATTAACCTGGCGAGGTGTGAGGGTGGACTGGGCTGGAGGTCCTGCAGGACTCTCATGCTCCAGGGGAGAAGGCAAGCCATGGTCCCCCACTGTGTCCATCTAGTTAACTATTTCTTTATATTCTTCCATTTCTTCTTTTAGACAAATTACAACAGACTTATCCACCATGCCAGTCTGATTTTCTTCATTTTGGGAGTCAGAGCATTTGGGGGGTTTTAAAGCATTTGATAGACAAGAACAAGGGCATATCATCCCCATCCAGATGTCACCCTGACTTTCATTTTTAGCAATGCTGGAGAGATGGAAATGGTTTGATATGGAGACACACTTGACCTGTTCTATTTTTGCCATGCTTTCAGGCGGCTTCACAAGAACACTGGGTTCCTGCATCGACGAGGGAATTGGAAGGTTTCACGTTCTCTCAGTGGCTTTGGTTTCCCTTCTGACTCCCCAAACTTGGCAAAATTCAGAAAGCATGACCTCCAGGTTTCAGCTGCCTTTATCACAATATCATGTATTCCCTGGAGTCTTTGTTAATTCTTTACCAGCCCCCAAGGCTGAAGTGACCCCACCTCTATGGTATTTACATTTTCTACCTGAAATTATGATTATCTGTAAAATGAATTTATGTGTCCATGAGCCTGAAATCTCCCTGAGGGCAGACCAGGTCTTGTGTATTCTTAAAACTTTAGTACTCCTTACTCCTTATTCTGTTTCATCAATGTCCATGTTCCTTGAAAGTAGCAGGTACTAATACCTTACATTTGAATAGCACTTAATAGTTTGCATAGACTCTGTATATCAGGAAAGGAAAACTTTCTCATTCCCAGTTCTGTTTTGCAGATGAGACCATCAAGACTCAGAGTATTTGAACTGTGCACCTAGGATTGCATAAAATGACAAAGCAGAGATCAAGATTCATTTTTTTCCTTCCAGGTTCATAAATACCCTTTCTACTACACTTTCCCACCTCATGCTGGCTGATGAATGAGTGAATTTGCGTTTTAGTTAAGATTTTATCTTGGAGTTACACAATATTTTAGTAAGGAAAGAACCTGTTGAGATGTCATCACATTCTCTGTAGCATCCTGGGGAGGCACGTATGACAAGCTGTGGAGTGCACGGTAGTGTGGAGATTTCCTTGATCCCACTGAAATATTTAAAATTCAGCCATTAATCATAACAGCGGCATTCTTGCTTCAAGTGATCAGCCAGTAATGATTTCGACATTCTGAGTTTTAGAAATTCCCATTAATTGTCCTTAAAAAAGGGCAGGAATGCATAAACTTGACTTCATTTGTGAGGAAAGAATCAATTCCTCTCACTCTCTTAGTTGCTCTTGATCTCCTTTTTTTTTCCCCCCTTCAAAATCATTTGATCTAACGTGCAGCTATTTTCTGGACTTGTTTCTCCAGGTCTCAATTGTAATGGCTGAATGTTCTAGATGGCTGTTGGTCCCCAGAATCAACAGGAAGCGATGGGCCCTTTGATAACAGGTGCTTCTGGGAGCAGTCCCTGCTAGCCAGCTTAGCTTCAAAACAGAGCAATGCTAGAAAAGACAAGGACTGGAGGCTGAGAAAGGTAAACACTCATCAATATTTAGAGTGATAAACTTCTTTAACATTGAGAAGATAGTGTAGCTTTAAGATAATGTGTGAGTATATATGTATGTGTACATAGATGTACATTTGACCGTCCATATCTGTGTTCCACATCTTCAGATTCAACCAAATAAAAGAAATGTAAAATTTTGAGAAAATGATAAAATAATAATATAATAATAAAACATAATACAAATAAAAATAATACAGTATAGCAACTATTTACCTACCATTGACATTGTATTAGGTACTAGAAGTAATCTAGAGATGATTTAGAGTATATAGGAGGATAAGTATAGGTTATATGCAAATACTACTCTATTTTATATTAGGGACTTGGGAATTCATGGGTTTTGGTATCTGGGAAGGCTCATAGAACCAATCCTCTGAGGATACCAATGGACAACCGTGTGTGTGTGTGTGTGTGTGTGTTCATGCATGTAGTATATGTGTGTGTCTGTGTCTACATGCTCTATATCATTACTTTATACAAAAGCTCTCAGATTTTCCATGGTTCCTTCGCTCATTGGTTCACAGAATTTGGTATGAATGTGTAGACAAGTTTGTATTCTAGTTTGGAGTTTTTCAAAATAGGTTATTTCTCATCTTAGTCTGCTGTGTAATGTAATCATTCATTCTTAACAAGTCACTAATAATTTCAGAAAGACTAAACCATTCTAGGTAGACAACATTCAATTGCTCGTAAGTGAGGAGTTTAATTTTCTTTCTAACGGCAGCTTTCCCGGGATAATCTCATCAAGTATATTTTTAATTATTTGTGTTTAGCTGTTTCATATAAACCTGTGTATTCATTTGCTAGGGCTGCTGTAACAAAGTACTGAAAACTGAGAACTGAGTGGCTTAAACAATAGAAATGTATTGTCTCACAGTTCTAGAGGCTAGAAGTTCGAGATCAAGGTGTTGGAAGGGCCATATTCCCAGGTTTCTAGGGACAGATCCATTCCAGGCTTTTTTCCCACCTTCTAGTAGTTCCTTGGCTCGTAGCAGCATAACTCTAATCTTTACATGGTATTCTCTCTGTGTGCGTGTCTACATCCAAATTTTCTCTTTTTATAAGGACACCAGTACAATTGGATTAGGGGTCTGTATGAGTCTGTTTTCATGCAGCTGATAAAGGCATACCTGAACCTGGGAAGCAAAAGAGGTTTAATTGGACTTACAGTTCCTCATGGCTGGGGAGGCCTCAGAATCATGGCGGCAGGCAAATGCACTTCTTACGTGGCAGCAGCAGGAGAAAATGAGGAAGAAGCAAAAGCTGAAACCCCTGATAAACCCATCAGATCTTATGAGACTTATTCACTATCACGAGAATAGCATGGGAAAGACTGGCCCCCAAGATTCACTTACCTACGCCTGGGTCTGTCCCACAACATATGGGAATTCTGGGACATACAATTCAAGTTGAGATTTGGATGGAGACACAGCCAAATCATATTATTCTGCCCCGGCCCCTCCAAATCTCATGTCCTCATATTTCAAAACCAATCATGCCATCCCAACAGTCTCCCAACGTCTTAATTCTTTCCAGCATTAACCCAAAAGTCCACAGTCCAAAGTCTTACCTGAGACAAGGCAAGTTTCTTTTGCCTATGAGCCTGTAAAATCAAAAGCAGGCTAGTTACTTCCTAGATACAATGGGGGTATTGAGTAAATACAGCCAATCCAAAGGGAGAAATTGGCCAAAACAAAGGGGTGACAGGCTCCATGCAAGTCTGAAATCCAGCGGGGCAGTCAAATTTTAAAGCTTCAAAATGATCTTTGACTCCAGGTCTCACATCCAGGTCACACTGATGCAACAGGTGGGTTCCCATGGTCTTGGGACCCTGCTCCAATATGGCCTCTTCTTAACTAACCATATCTATAATGACTCAATTTCCAAATAAGGTCACATTCTGAGGTTTTGGGAGTTAATACTTCAACATGTAGATTTTGAGGGGAATGGGGAGGATAATTTAACCCATAATGGTATGCCTTCTGACATCCCTAAATTCACTTCCTTCTCACATGCAAAATACAGTAATCCCATCGCAGCATCAAGTCAAAGTCCAAAATCTCATTCACGTATTATCTAAATTAGGTCTGGGTGGTACTCAGGGTATGATTCGTCCCTGGGGCAAAATTCCTCTGTATCTGTGAACCTGTGATGCAAGTTATTTGCTTCTAAAATACAATGGTGGGACAGGTATAGGATAGATATTCCATTCCAAAAGGGAGAAATCAGAAGACAAAATAAGGGTTATGGGTTCTAAGTGAGCCTGAAACCTAGCAGGGTAAATTCTATCTGATTTTAAGGCTTGAGGATAATCCTCTTTGGTTGAATGTTCCATCCCCTAGGCACGCCAGGGCAGCGACCTCACCCCCTCCACCCTAGGTAATGGTTCTGCCATTTAGAATGGAGGAGGTGGCTTCTCCCTCCGGAACCAAGGAGGTGGCCCCACTCTGGGGGTCATTCTTCCTTCTTCTTGAGAGATAACATATATCTGTAACCAGACATCTCTATAAGCCCATTTGCTGCCTGTAGAAGCCCAGAAGTCCGGCATCTTTCCTTTGTTTTTTTTTTTCTCTTTTTTCCTGTCTCTGTCCCCTTCCATCCAACTTGGCAACATTTTTGTTGAGATGGCTGATTGGGTCCACCTAGTTTCTATAGCAAACACCTGTTCAGCCACACCCTTGGTGCTTCTCCAGAGCATACTTTTAAATTTTTTGTACTATATCTAAGTTGCGAATTTTCCTGATCTTCAAATTCTGGTTTCTTTTTGCTTAGCAGCTCCTGTTTCAATTTATCTTTCTCCTCTCACATTTTACTGTGAGTAGCAAGGAGAAACCAGGCCACACCTTCAACACTTTGCTTATAAATCTCCTCAGCTAAATAGCCACATTTACGACTTACAAATTCTACCTTCCACAAACAGTAGAACACAATTCAGCCATGTTCTCTGCCACCTTAAAACCAAAATTGCCTCTCTTAATTACATCTGCAATGACCCTGTTTCCAAATAGGGTCACGTTCTGATGTACTGGGGGTTAAGATGTCAACATATGAATTTTTGGAGAACACAATTCAACCCATAACAACCTGCTAAATTTTCACTGTTCTAGAAGAACCTAACTACCCTCTGTCTCAAGATCCACATTATGTTTTTGACTTGGGTATAGTCAATGACAAAATAGCCATCAGAGATGTCAGCAATTAAGCCAGTTAAGTTCTGTGGAGCTGATTTCATCATTGTATGAGTTTCCAGGGCAAGGTCTCAGCACTTGCACTGTGCCTGGTCTAGCTGAGTTGAGAAGCATTAAATAATAATAGTCACCATATATTAAGTTCCTATGATATGCGAGGGGCTATACAAGAGTCCTAATAGATATATTACATAATCTTTAGAATAACATTACAGCGTACTATTTATGATTTCCATTCTAAAGATTACAAAACCAAGGTAAAGAAAGTTTAAGAGACTTGTACATGGTCATAGAGAGTGCAGAGATCCATGCCTTGCAGTATCTCAGAAAATACTGGGGTGGTTGAGTCAGTCTGGAATCGTCTGCAGACTTGGTATCTCATCTGCCTTGGGGAGCTCATCAATACAACCTTATTCACTTTGAGCCTTTAGATCTAGATACCCTAGAATCTTCCCATTTAAAAACAGTTTTTAGTTCTGGTGAGTTTTCCAGCTCATCATCACATCCAGAGATCGAATCGGTGGTCTGATGATCTGGTTGGTACCTAAGTCCCTGCCTTGTTCCTTTTAGCCTCTTCAGGAGACCAGGATGCTGCTCTTGAAAGCCTAGCTACTGAAATGATTCTGTGCCTATTTGGAAGAATCTGTTTGTAGTGGAAATTGCTAGCAGACATGGGACTCTGCCTATTTAAGCAGTCTCCCTGTAGACCAAGTTCAGCTCAAATCATACCCTCAAATTTTCAGGCCCTCTTGGACATTATGATTGTCACTGCTTGTGTATCCCTTAGGTTCATTGGGCTTGGCAAGTGAGGGATAAAATCTATTTTGGATAATTAGTTAATTAAATATTTTGCGCATGTGTCAATTTAACAGTAATGAATTCCATGGCCATGCTTTCTTCCCTCTTAGAGCATTACAATCTCTGTGCAGACTCAGTTAACTCCCCTGTGCCTGAAGTCTTATCATTGAGATCCTGGTGTGCTTCACAGCCATGGCTGCATGAGTTAGACAGAATCTATATGCAGGACAAAAGCCCAGAGAACACTTGAGGTGAAATTTGGAGTTCATCTGTTCGCTAAGAAATTTCAGGTTATAGCCACACTATGTTACTCGGATTCTAATGCATTTCAGTATCCTTGTTTCATTAGGTAATAAAGGGTAGAGGTACAGCTCGTGTTTTGCCTGTGGCAGAGGCCAAAATTTGGAGATACCCATGGGAATGTGTGTCGTGTTTGTGAATGTCGTCCACCTGTGCTGTGTTTGGTACCAGCACATCTATTAGGTCAACTTCAAAAGATCATGGCAAACCCTAGTCAAATATCCTGACTTCCCTCACTGGTCCACAATGGATCTCTTATTTCACATGTTCTTCTAAACATGCTTTGATTCTATTTATAAATGGCCTGTACCACCTCAAGGGCTAGTAAGTCCCATAAGTTTCCTACCTGCTGTGTAAAGTTACATTTCCTTTCAGTTTTTCCCAAATGGCTTCCTTCCAATTTGGAGGCTGCTCCCTAGTCCCCATGTGTAGGGTTAGCTGAACAAGGCCATGTACAACTTCTCACTCCTCTTAATCATTATCTGCTGAGACTTTGATTGGATTGTTCCTGAGTCCTGATCTTTTCAGACTGAGGAAGCTATGTCGTTTAATACCTTTTCTAACACAACAGAGGCTGCCTACCCTTGATCATCTGGCTTTCCTTCACAACGGGTCTGCTGTGGTTGTTAAAGCTCTAGAAGTGTGGCACCCAGGACAGCAGGGGTCCTCCCAGGCAGGATCCCCCACCTGCACTCCTTGCCAGCAAGAATGAAATCTCTTGGCCCCATCTTCCTCAGTTCTTATTCCCCCAAAGATTCCTTTAGCCAGAAGAGTGTCCCTCTGAGAATTCTAAAGCAGCTAACATCCCACAAAAGGGGAAGCAAATTTCCTCTGGGGTCACTTCATTTGCTGTCATTCCAAGCGTCTGATTATAGATTCTGAAGTTCTGAAAGCCCCCGAAGAGTGGAATCACCTGCCGAGAAGCTGCATGGCTAGCCAGGGAGAGTCTCTTGATGCGGGCTTTATTTCAAGTGTGAGGACCTGGTTTATTAGAAGCACTAGGGGAAAAACTCACACCTGAGACTTCTCACATGCTTGTGAAATTCAGATATGAGAAGAAACATTGTTGGGATCAATCAGAATCGGCTGGCCACCTGGCTGGAGGGAGATGGCCGAGGAGGCAAATGGTGAAGACTTTGAATATTCTGCCTTGAATAAAGTGCCCTCGCTCCCTGGGGTTTGGACAAGGATGAATGAAACCTGCTTTGGCTTGTTCTGACATCCAGTCCCTGGAGCGAATGGCATCTGCAGCGGGAGGCAGGGGATTCTGTTCTTCCTTTTTAATAGGAGCCTTTGTGGTGCCTGGTTTAGAATCTCTTAACCCTGCCATTCCAGCTCCCTTTAAAAGGTGTCTTGTCAACACTGAATGTTGGGTGAGCCTTGAAAAGGTAGGCTTGTTCTTGGCAAAATTCTGATTTAAAATTAAGTTTTCCTCCATACTTTCAACTGAAGATCAACTCAAAGACTTGACTTCACTAAGTGTGGGCCAATGAGAAAGAAAATTAAAAATCTTCTGCCCCTGACTTTTAGGGAACATTCCCCAAAGTGACACTATTTTATGTTCAACCACTTGTAGGTAGAGAAACCCAAATAGAGAGGTAAGGAAGACAGGGGTAGAGAGGAAAGTCGATGAAAGTGCTAACACTAGCATTGCTTTCAGGTCAGGCAAATCCAATTACTTCTAGCTAGCTGTGTGATCTTGGGCAAGTTAATTAATCTCTCAGGGATGATGATACCTATTGTACAAGGTTGGTATGAGAAATAAATGTAGTATTTACACAAGGTGCAACACACTGTAGGTACATAATAAATGTTCTTTATTCATTTTCGGAGACACTATTAAAGATCCGTCTACAAAGAAAATGCTTGCCGAAATGTAATTACTATTAAATGCCCCCCCCCCCCCAAAAAATTAAACGAAGAGATAATGTGTGATTATCCGTTTGTTTTACTTTTAGGAGGGCATGCTATAGAATGAAGACGTTTGAATCAACAGCAACATATTCATGAGGAAGTTAGGTTGTGACTATAGAAGGCAGGTGAACGGGCAGTCCTTATGTCCTTTCTCAGGAGAGCTTCCACAGATACTGGGCAGGATGTCATGTAAGGACACATGCCAGATCTGTGAGAGAGGTCCTCTGTGAGGACACGTTGAGGAAAAGGTGTTTCACTTCACAGGTGTTAATAATGGGACAAATGTTAGAACAGCATATATTGGTTGCATATAATTTGCTACTAATATAGAAGGTGATTGCATTTATTTTTAAATTTTTGGCAAGTGAAAACATGCCCTAGAGAAAATAGCAAGAGAGGAAAACATGGATAGAAGCTGCAGAACTCAAAGGCCTTGATTACTTGAGAACAAAAGAAGAATGTCTTGTGATGGGTAAAACAGAACCCAGCCACCAACCTGGGCTATAAGATGGCCCCAGATCTGTCTGCTATGGGTAGCCTTGACTCCTGCTACTATTATTCCACACCAAGCCCTGTCATTTTAGGGGACATCTGCCCAAATGTTCTTCTTTTCTCTCCCCATGTGGCCTTTGTTTCCAGCATCCCAGGCTTACAGGAGATCCCTCTTGTGTTTCTTTGGTAACACGTTTCATGTGTTATTCTGTTGATCTTGGGGAGGGGCTCACTTTAAGAAAAAGAATATAAAATTAGGCCTAAAAATCTTTATTTAGAATGAGAGAAGAAATCATAACAACTTACACATTTAAAAGCTGGGGAATACCAGACATCGCAAACTTTGGGGAAATTGTTCATTATTTTAATCAATAAATCAACTGATAAACCTCTTTCCTTTATGTTCTTTTGGTTTCATACTCTTTGATTAGTTTTTCCTAGGATAGTGATCTTATAATATTGCAGAGAAAGCAGAAGGATAATTTGTTCTTTATCATAGTTGATTGAAAATTATTTTCGTTATTTGTGATGTAGAAGAGTTTCCTTCAACTTCACAACTCATCACATAAATTTTTAAAGGACCAGCCCAAAATGGCAGCATAAAGCAAGCTGGCTTCACTCTCCTCCACAGAAAACTCAAAACAAATATACAGCATTGGGATTTTCATCAGCAACAACCCAGACTCAACTATGAGAATGAGATAGTTCCTGGGGCCCCAGAGAAATAATACAACTTTGAGCAAACAATAGGATAATTGGACTTCCACAACTTCAACATTCCTCCCCAACATTCTGCTCAGCACCAAGCATGTGGAAAATCTCCCCGCCAACTGGTTTCTACACTGGAAAAAGTGAGATTGAGGTGGTCAACCAGCTTCTCCACCATCCTGGGTGTACTTGCAGGAGGTCTGTCTTGCCCTTACCCCACAAAGCATCATGACTGTCTGAAGGGAGAAAGAACTGTCCCCGAGGACAGCCAGAGACAAAGGGAGAAGATGGGATGACTATCCCCAGTCCTGGAAAATCTGCTGTGTAACTTGGCCAAATGAGATGCCTCGTCAGAGTGGCTGCTTAGCAGCACCATGCCATAGGAGGTACGTTCTGCAGGTCCCCTGGGCATGAACCCCTAAGCCAGCCTTCCCACACTGCTGAGATAATGCCTGTGGGACCTCCCCAATTCAGAACAGGAAGTGCTGTAATCATTTTCAGGAGCCAAGGCGAACCTGGGTTTAAGGTACCAACTAGAGCCAAAAAGGAGGCAGTGACTTAGGGGTAAAGATTCACTAAGAGAATATATCCAATAAAAACCCAACAAGATGGATAGGGAAAACTGGAATACATACTGATCCTTCAATGCAAAGACATAGATGCATACCCTCAAGAAACAACAGCAGAGAACCCTGACCTCCCCAAAAGGACAAAGCAAAAATCCAGTGACTTGGTCCCAAGGAGGTGGTGATTTGTGAGTTCTCTCACCATGAATTCATGTAAATTGTTAAGATTTTCATCAAGTTTGGGAAAACATCAATCAAGCTTCTTTCCTGTGTGAACTGTAAGATTTCAGGGCTTTTCACTTTTTTGGTTCATGGACTAACTCCCCATACTCCTTGAACTGATGATGTTAGGACTGTTCCTAGAAGTGCCCATGGCCAGTGATCATTCAATTATGCTTGGAAGTGACCACATTCCACATAAAAACACTTCGCTAAACTCAAATGTGTTTCCCTAACTCAGCTTCCCAGAAGCTACATCCTCCAAGTGCCCAAGATTCCTCCAGTAGCCTTTAATTCTGAGGGGGAAAGATCATGGTGGGTAAATTGGATTGGGAAGAAATACCAGTAAACTAACTGAAGTCAAACTATCTTTTGCAAATTTTATAAAAATTACATAACCTTGAGCTTTATCGGCATCATGGATAATCTACCTCTGTCCCTCTGTCTCTAGAATTGCCCATCTGGCACCTGGTAGAGGGTCAGTTGGGTGAATCAGGGTTACTCCAAGTCCTTCTTTACTTTCTAGCCCCTCTAATGCTTTTCCCTCTCCTCCCTCTATCCAGTTTCTGCTCAGCCTTTGAGGCCCAGCTCATGTACATGTCTTCCATTGTGACCACCTGGTCCTGTATTGTTCACATTGATTTCTCCCCTGCCACTGTCATATTTCCAGTTGAGACAGGGAAACACGGAGGCAGGGACACCTAACACAAATAATTCTTGACAAATGGACTTGAAAATCCATCTGTTTCCTATGGTTAACTAATTGCTGACTGTCATCTTGACCTGGACCACTCACTAGAACCAGATGTTCTGCAAGTTATTTTAAGGATTGTTTCATAAATGTAATTTTGACTCTTTTTTTCCAAAGATAAAGGAAAGCCTGCTGGGCTATTGCTGTCTGCCTACAGATTATACAGGAGAGAAAAGCCTCTCATAGATGACTGACTTCTAAAGCAGATGTGCCAAGTTCCTTGGGCTAAAAACTCTTTAGTTGGAAATGATCAGGGCATTTTTAACATGAGTTTTCAGAATGTGTACTTTGAGCAATGCTAATAATGATCAGTGTGATGGTGACTTGGTTTAAGGGTTTCCGGGATTTCAAGTGCTAATAAAACTGCCCAGAGGAACATGAACTTCACCTGATATAGCAGAACTAATGAAGAACTCGGCTCACAAAGTATCCCTTGTCAGAGCAGAAGTATTTGTGTGTGGCCTCATCCAACGAGGCATTTGACAAGGACAGAAATAGAAAACCGTTTGTGGCCACCTGGCAGAGATTTTCCTGGTGTCTTGGTTTATTATTCCTGCTATTGTACTTCATTCTTTCCTAAAAATCTTTTTTTTTCCCTTCTTTGCCTTTTCAGTTGGCTTCAGCACCTTTGTGAGTTTTCATCAGCACATTTCATTCTTTACGGAACAATGAAAATATAAGAGAAGGATAAATGAGGGAATGAGTCTATTCGTAATTGTGATGGGAAGTTGGGGGAATTGCGTTGGCTTCCTTGTTGTTCATCTAAATCACGTTGTTCATTTTCTTTGACACATGCAAGAGGGAGATGAGGGCTCCTGTATTTAAATGAAGAACCATGAGCATCCAGGCTCCTCTCTGAGTTAGGATGAAAATTATTATTTATTCAGTACCCACTATGGGTTGGGCTAGGTGTTTAGCACTGAGGACAAAAGGAAAAGACAAATTTGTTGTCCAGGGAGCTTAGAATCTCTCGAGCCTGAAGTTTGCCATCCTTACAGCCCAATGGCTGCAATCCTTAACTGCACACCTTCTGTGTGCTAGGAATGGCGAGAGATCCAGAGAGGTCAGGCAGACTCTGCCCAAAGAGGGCAGGCCAGGCAGAAGGTGGCAACGCCAGACAGTAGTCAGGCCTGAAGTCCCTGGGAAGACAGGGGGAAATCAGCGTGGGCTGGTAAGGGAGTGAAAGTACAGAAGAGAAACCTCGTGCTCCATTTATCCTGTTTAGCTCACAGCAGCCCTAAGAGGGGGATAGTATCCTAATTAAGATATGAAAAGTTCTGCCTCAGAGAGGTCGATGATTCTTCTCAGTGTCACACAGCTGGCTGCAGAGCTTCTTGAAAGCCAGGAGTGTCTTATGCATCTGTGTATCTTCAAAATGTTGTGATACAGAGGTAATGCCCGATCAGTCCTTGGGAATTAAAGAAGTGATGAAGTGCTGAAAGCAGGTTTCAAACTCAGCCCTATCTGAATCCAAGGTCTGTGGTCTTCCCTCTATTCCATGGTGGGTTCCACTGACAGAACCAGAGGCAGAACTGGAGGATGTGGCATTGCCACATTCTGCCTGGCCTGCCCTCTTTGGGCAGAGGCTGCCTGACCTCTCTGAATCTCTCACTATTCCTGGCACACAGAACCTGGGCAGTTAAGGATTGCAGCCACTGGGCTGTAAGGATGGCAAACTTCAGTCAGGCTAGAGAGATTCTAAGCTCTGTAAGGACAATGGATTTGTCTCATCTTGAGTAAACAACTTAAACAGATTGAAATCCATGTTTAAGCCTCTTGCGGTTCAGTGATAGTGGGGATTTCTATAGATCCCTTGGAGACACAGGACTGACACCCAGGAGTGAGTTCAGGGCTCAAGAGGAGATTCTAGCACCATGGGGAGTGGAGAAGGAACTGAGATGGATACACAGAGAGAAGGAGAAAGTCCCGGGTGTGGGGAAATGATCTTCTTGGCATTGTTTGGATGGTTCAGATTGGGTGGTGCCTTGGAGGTCATTCAGCATGCCACCTCATTTTGCAAGTGAGCAAACTGAGAACTGAGAGTTTAAGTAACTACTTGAGGTACACGGCAGTCAGGGGCTGAGCTGGTGCGAGAACCCTGGTTCATGGGCCCCTATACCTCCCTTTTTTATGATTTCTTCATAGTTCCCCTGAACAAATATTTAATGTGTCTACTGTCACTGCTGTGCATCTTTCCTTTGTATTTGTCTCCTTTAAGTAGAGAGTAAGGACACCTAGACCAGCTTAAAACCCAAGAAAGGGCCCTGTTTTGTTTTGCACCATTCCTGTAGTGCAAATTATATGGTCATTGGTCTCTGAAAAGATGAGACATGGAGATCTTGTCACATAGTGTCCAGTATTTAGCATGACTCTCCATTTGATTTTACATAAATACTGCAAGGATCTGAGGGAATGATGCAATAAAGAATATCCTGTGTACAAATTTGATAAGCTCTTAACAATATGGTGCCTGACAGCCTCTCACTTAAAGAGAAGACATCCCGTCAATCAGCATGAAGCATGCTAAAATCTCTGCTTCTGTGAAGTTCTTTATGCCTGCGAAGCAGCTTTCTTCTCTCCAACTCTAAGTGTCTTTAATATAATATTCCAACTGTAGCAATTGGAAGCATAACGAACAGTAAGTTGCTTTCTTACTCTCAATAACTTGTTATTCTCCTGACACCAGCAAGACTCTGACTTCTGAGTGTTGCATTTGCGCTTTTTCCATCCTCCATCCTCCACTGTCTACCCAACTTGGAGTGCAGGGCAGAAGCAAACTTCCATGAATCAGGCCTTTGCCCTGACTGGGCATAGTGTCAGATGCTTTCTTATTTACTTAATCCTCACAATAGTCTTGGAAGGGTGGTAAGTGAGAGGTATAACGGTGTCCCCATGGTAGAGATCAGGAAACTGAATATTATGGAGTGAATTATGTTCCCTCCAAAATTCATAGGTTGAAGCCCTAACCCTCAGTGTGACAGTATATGAAAATAGGCCTTTAAAGAGGTAATTAACGTTAAATGAGATCATAATGGGTGGGGCTCTAATTCCATAGAACTGGTGTCCTTACAACAAGAGGGAGAGAGTGCAGGAGCACAGGTGTGAAGAGAGAAAAGGACTTGTGAGGACACGGCGAGAAGACAGCCATTTGCAAGCCAAGGAGAGAGGTCTTGGGAGAAACCAGACCTGCCAACACCTTGGTCTTGGACTTGCAGCCTCCAGAACAGTGAGTAAATAAATGTCTGTTGTTTAGGTCACCCAGTTTTTGATATTTTGTTTATGGCAACCTGAATACACGAATACACTGAGGCTCGGGGAAATTAAATCAATAGCACAGAAATGCTATTCTCCCACTGAGAACCTGGAGAAGCCCTCTGAGGCAGAAACACGGACTCAGGGGACTTGAGTTTGCATCCAGGCTCTGTCATTAATGAGCTGTGTGACATAGGAGAGTTACTGCCTGTCTCTAGGCTCATTTCCTCATCTCTTACAAAAAAAAAAAAAAAAAAAGAAGTGAAATAATAATAATTGACCTTTAGTATCCTTTCCAACCCTTGAAATTCTGTGTCTATCAACATTTTCTTCTAGGCCTCAATTCCTCATCTGTAAAAAGGAATAATAACACCTAACCTAAATAGCCTGAAGAATGTAAAGAGAATCTAATGAGTTACAGGACTAGGGAAGGACTAAGTATAAGATAGGTGTAGAACATGATCTGCCTGGGCCCAAGTCCCAGCTGGGCCCCTTTCTAGCCTAGGTTCCTTGGACAAGTGCACGTACTATTTCGAAGCTTCTCTTAACTCACCTAAATGGGCCAAAGAATACTCCTTACCTTAGGGAGCTGCTACAAAGAACAAATTAGATGCTCTGTGGACCATGCTCAACAGAGAGCAGAGCCCATCCTGTTCTCTGTAGTGTCAGTGATTTTTATTGTTTTTATAGCCCCAGAATGGTGGGCTTGTCTGCAGTGAGCCCTGTTAGAGTTAGCAGGGTCAGGCTTCAGTTCCAATTCCAGTGCCTACTTCCCTGTGAGCATGGGCAAATTGCTTAGCCTCTGGGATTTTTGAGGTTCTAAGAATTCTGAGTGTTAGGTTAGTGCCTACTGTACCAATGACAAATTGAGATAAAGCACGGAATGTGCTTTGTCAATTATAAAGCTGTATATAAATGTGAGGAATTACTGTTATGAGCAAGGATCATTTCCTCTGTTTTCTGCCAATACTGTATATCTACTGCCAAGAGCCTTGCTCAGAGATGCTTGAAAAATGGGGAGTGTGGAAGGAATGGAAGGCAAATGCTTACTGTAGTTATAATAGCACACAGAGGTGTCATATTAAACAGAATTAATGATAAACTTGGAGAGGGTGGCATGGAACGTGTTCCAAAGTATCCCCCTCCCCCATCATTGCTAGAGAGTGTCTCAAGGCAGGAAAGTGTTGACAGGACAAACACCTGCAGAGTGCTTCTAGCCAGTCCAGATAAAGCTGGGATACCTTTGTTAGATAAACACTGTGCCCAGTGGCTGCCAGGAAGGTCACTGGTGAGAAAGGGGAAGGTGATCTGTTTTTTTCCTATCTGGCATATGAAAGTCAGACTTTTTGACGTTAGGCCTGTGGTGACTGGTTGTGGCCTATCTGGAACATCAAAGGGTCAGGCACATGGCAGGATGAGGCCTATGAGGACCCTCATGGCCAGTGGAGAAGGTGAGGTCAGAGCCTTCTAGGACCAGGGGTTCCTGCCCAACATAGCTTTCCAGCATAGATGGGGTCCACCTGCCCACTCCTCCTTCCTCTTCATGGACATAGGGGTTATGGGAAGGTGTTGGATGGGGGTTGGAACCAGTAATGTGGGGCTTGGGATGTTGCAGAAATTTTGGCTATAGGCATTCTTTTCTAAGCTTCTCTCTTTGAATCAGATTGGTTCAAGATATTTGCTGACTCCCATTGCATGAGGAACACTGTGAGACCCATAAAATGTCCTAAGATTGCTATTCAATAGCTTCTATCTTAATTTATATTAACTGTCTTTGAAGTGTTTTGAAATAAACTCTTTCACATACACATTTTCACAAATTATTTCTTACCTACACTTTGCCCAAGGTACTGTAATATTTTCTATTCTATTTGATTTTATTTAAAAAATGTTGATCAAGACCCACTCAATTAAAGTCATGATGCACAAAAAGTTTGCAACCCTCAGCTTGGAACCACAGGAATATTCTATGGCCATCCAGAGATACTGCAATGTCCTGTGAACAGTCATTGAGCTGTGCCTTTGTGATGTGTGCACCTTCTGAAACAGGATGACAATGTAGAAAGACCATAGGCTTTGGTGTTAGACCTGAGGGCCAATGCTATCCCTTTCTGACTTAAGCCCCCTTTTCCTTATAATGCCTACTTTAAAGAGGAGTTGTAAGGACAGAGTGATCACGTGTGTGTGAAAATGCCTGACATAGTCTGGCCCAAAGTAGGACTTCAACAAATATTAACTCCCTTCTTATTTCTAACCAGTTGAGAGTCAAAGTCCCTGACAATACTTGCAGTTTTTTAGAACATCTGTCCTTGCTACGTCCACCTGTTAGGTTCAGAGAGCCTTTGAAGGAAACCTAAAGAGTTGCTTCTCTGCACTGATTGCTTTGAGGGGCTTATTTAGGGTTGAATTTCAATAATCTTAGAGTTGCTAGGGGAGCTTAAATATTGTTTGCTCTCAAAGACTTCAGCAGCTAGGGATCTTGCCATATAGAAAGATGATTTTTTTGTTTGTTTGTTTGTTTGTTTTTTGCCTTGGTTAGATGTCTTTTCTGGTTAAGAGGCTGCTTTGCAAACACATCAAGAAGAGATGGTATCTGAACCCAAGACAAGATAAAACTTATCAGCAGCTGAGTCAATAAAAGCATTGTAGCACCTGGTGAGCAGTTAGGTAAAATGCATCTGAGCCCTCCTTGTCTGATTTCAGATTTTTGTATCCCATGTTTGACTTCCCGTGACACATCCTTGCTTACCACCTGTACTCAGTATAACTTAGTTATCACTCCCTTCCTGTTTCCTAGACACATCATAGAAGAGTCCAGGGTGGACTGTTTTAGAGGAAAGAGTAGTCTGTTTTGTGCTCCTTGTCATTTTGTAACTCACCAGCACTTGCTCCTTTCACTTTGTGGCTGGTGCTCTGAGACCATCATCCTCTCAAGGTTCTCTCCTGCCACTTCAAGCTAACCACAGGAGATGAAGAGCAAAAGCAACACTGTCCTCCCCACCACTCATTAGCCCAAGTATGGGCACAGGCTTCCCCACCACATCCCAGGACTCTTGTGTTTAACACACTTGAGTACTTGAGGACCAGGGAACACTAGGGGGATGGGAACTGAAGACTTGTTCAGATGCTCTGCTCCCGAAGACCATCAGTGACATGCACCATCCTATGTGAGGGGAAGGGCCAATGCCTTAATTCATTTAGAGAAGAACCCCCCCCCCCCCATTTCATCTTCTCTCTTACTTCAACTCTGCCTCCCTACACATCTGCCTCCTTTGGCACTTCCTCTTACTGATATCCCAAGGAACCCTCCACTCAGTTATGATGCAATAGCTTCTCCCTCCAAATGACCTGCTTTGTCATGCAGATCAGTTTAGTTCTTTGTTTCAGTCCCTTTCCTTCTTTGCAAAAAACTCACAGCAGACCCATAACTTCAAAAATTGTCTTCACTCCTGAGATAAGTTTTTTCACTCCTAGAATTTGGAAATACTCACTGTGTTTTGTTTTGGTTTTGTAATTATGCTTAGGAAGATTATTAGTTGATGCCCTTTGAGTAGGCTATCTGTAACAACCTCCACACCCACCCCTGAAGTTATCTGTTGGGTCTCAGGTGGTTTCTGATGCCAAATCTTGTTTGTCTATTCCCAGCTGGTGAGCCCCTGGAATGGATAGAAACTACAGAGGAACAGACTTTGTTCTAAGTAAGAAAGGATGAGTCATGGTCATAGTTAGGGTGAGAGAGGATGTCTGAGCAAAACTATAGCAGCCAGAGGCTGGTTTCCATGAAGCAGGACTGAAAATCAAATATAATCTTATCCCAAGTGGCATCCCGCTGGCACTAGGTAATAACAATACTTGGATCTCCTGTCAGGAAATATCTAAAAAGCAGAGATGTCTGGCATATGTGGAGGACATTAGATGCATTAATATGTTATTAGGAGATGATAGGAGCAAATATTCAAGCCAGGGACTTGGCTCTTATCAGTAGGGCTCTTGGTGCATTAGGAGAGAAATTACCTCTTCACTTGAGAGGCACAGCGTGTGTTCAGACCTGTAAGTCTGGTTTTGGAGCCACAAATGGAGATGTGCTGAAGTTGACAGAGGTGACAGCTCCTCACATATGGAAAACTGAATAATAACAACAATTCCATTTGTGAAGATGGGCTGGAAATTATGTTTTCAATTGTGATGCAAGGCAGGGGCTGAGACGAACAGCTTCAAATTGGAGTTTGCCTAGGCTATTTTCCTTTTTAAGTGACAAAGGAAATAATGGTTGATGAAGTTGCCTTTAGGGGATCTGGGAACGATTCTTTCTACTATTAAGAATATGAGATTTCACATGGAAGCTATTGATTACTACTAGCCATTTGATAAATGCAGCATTTACTGATTTAACTCTGTCAAACACTGTGTTGCCCACACTGCTCTGAAGAGCATAGTTGTAAATACAGATTGCTGATATTCATGGAGGAGTATCTACTTATAAAAGGTTTAAGTTGGCTTCTGTTTTTGTTCTTGTTTTTCAATGGATGGTGTGATGGGACTATGAATGTAAATAAATATATGGTTTACGTTACTTCAAAAAATGAATATAGAGCCAGACTGGCTTTAAAGGAGGGAAACACAGAATCTTGAGTCCTAATCTCAAAAAGGATAAAATATTTACACGATTACTTTGTCTTGAAACTAAAGTTACTTCTTTTGATTTCAGCCAATTATAAAAGAGTCCCTAAGAGCTTGGGCTCTTGAACCAGAGGCAAATGAACATGAGCCCCTGTTCTAGCTTGGTTTCCAGTTCTTGTGTAGATGGCTTGTTAACATGGCTATTGACTTCCACTCCTCAATCAAGCCTAGATTCAACCTTACAACAGCAGTTTTCTACCTTTTACATTAGAATCACCTAAAGAGTTTTAAAAAAGCACTGAGGCTAAGTTCTGCTCTAAGTTTGGAGAAGCAGGCATCTAACAAGCCAGTTCTCCCAAAATCTATAAATCCTAGACAAACTCTCCAAAACAATTCCTTGAAGGCTTTCAAGACTGAAATCAGATAAGTATATTTTAGAGACGTGCTGAATCTCAAAGCAAGCAACTTCCACAGAGTAAGTTCCATGGCTCTGTGGCAGCTGAAATTCTAAAACAAACCCCTCTGAAGTTTTGGACAGAGGAACCACTTGAAAGAGCTCAGATCAACCAGGGCAGCCAGAGTATGAGGGGGAAACCCTGAAAAGAAAAGAACTAAAAAAGAGAAGCTCCAAATTCTGTGTTCAAACTCAGTCCAAGTTTCTGGCTGAGTTTCATGAATGCATGGGACAAATTGGAAGCATAATATAGCTAAAGCTTAAAGAACTGAACTGAGGTCTGAATGCTTTCTCCCCACCTCAAGTGTGATAGTTTGCAGTCTAAGTTGAATCAAATTAGTAGTCTACCAAAACAAAAATGCCAATACTCTTTGGATAAATATAACATAATCCAGAGTATTTACAACTTAATATTTATAACATCTAGGATACAATCCAAAATTGCTCAACATATTAAGAACCAGGAAACTATGGCCTGGTCTCATGGGAAGAAACAATTAACAGATAATAATCTCTACATAATAGTTTGCAATGGCTGCCTTAACAAACAACTATAAGCTAAGTACCTTAAAACAACAGAAATTTATTCTCTCACAATTTTGGAGGTCAGAAGTCTGAAATCAACATGTCAGCAGGGTCGTTTCCTTCTGGAAGCTCTGAAGGAGACTCCTTTCCTTGCCTTTCTCCTCACTTCTGGTGGTTTCCAGCAATCCCTGGCATTTCTTGGCATGGGGTTGCATGAATCCAATCTCTGTCTCCATCTTCACATGACCTTCCTCTCTGCATCTCCATGTATCTAATCCTCCTGTCTTTCTCTTATAAGGACTCATAATATTTTAAACATAAAGTTTTGCATCCAGACATATTATTATTTAAATACATAATATTATTTAAATATTTTCAGGCCTACAAGGCTGTGAATGGGGCTTAAACCACAACGATCCATATTGAAAAACTTTGGAAGGAAATATTCAAATCAGTAGAGAAACAAATCCTGCAGATATTGCAAGAGATATATAAAATAAGGATGATCAAGTATTTCAGTAAAGATTGGGTATTTTTTGACTCTAAAGAAAAGCTAAGCAAAAGGAAAAGAGAAAGTATATGCTTAATAATTCATTACTAAAATTCTATGTAGTATCACTGAGAGAGAAGTTTGGAATATGAGAATGTGGATGGGTAGAGACCAAGGCATATGAGAACAGGATAAAGTTCTTATTTTGTCAGGGCAGTGCTATTTAGGTATCAATTAAAAAAAAAAAAAAAAAAAGGCAAAGAAAGAAGATAATAAAAAACCAAACAATATTAGATTTAGTAAATTGAAAGTAGAAACTAAAGTTATAGCAACAAATCCTTGCATACTCATTGTAAATATAAATAATCTAACTAAATCCCCAAGTTAAAAGACAGAGATTACTAGATTAGGTTTAAAAACCTAAAGTTTTATGTGTTTTATGAGACTAAAACAGAATGAAGTAGAAAATTTTAAAATAAAAGGATGGGGAAAGATATATTGGATGAATATTAACCAAAAGAAAACCAATGTAAAAGAAAAAGTAGGTTTTAAAACAAGAAAGCAACATTAGGGTTAGAAAGGGTAACATACAATGTTTTAAAAAGTTTGATCCATCAAGAAGAGGCTGTGACAATTCTAAACATGTATGCAATTAATAAAATAACCTTAAAATATATAAAGCAAAAGTTGATGAAGCCATAGGGATAACCGATAAATCCCCCACCACACTGGGAGATTTCAACTCATTTTTTTTGTCTACCAATAGGTCCAACAGGCAAAAAATTAGAAAAGGCGCCAATAGTTTGAATAACAAAATTAACAGGTAGAATCTAATAAAGATGTATGGAAGTCTATAGCCAAAAATGAAAGAAAATACATGTTATATTAAAATATTTATTAAGTATTTAAGGAGTTTAAACTGGGTAGCAATTTCGAATGTGTTAGTTATTTTAGCATGTTACTTACAAAACTGTACATGTTTTCATTGTCTCACTCCTTAATTTTCTGTTGCTATGTAACAAATTACCACAAATATAGTCATTTAAAACAACACAAATGTTTCCGTAGGTCAGAAGTCCAGCATGGTATGGCTGGATTCTCTGCTTAATGTCTCACCAAGCTAAAATCAAGGTCTCCTCAGGGGCTGTAGTTCTGGAGATAAGGGTCCTTTTCCATGCTCACTGGCTACTGAATTTGGTTTTCTTCTGTTGCAGAAATTAGATCCCCGTATCCTTGCAGCTGGTCTCTGCTCTCTGCTCCTGGGGCTGCCCACATTCCTTCTCTCAGGGCCCCCTCCACCTTGAAGTCAGCAGTGGCTCATGTCATTCTTCTCACACTTCCAACCTGTCTGACTTCATCTTCTATGTTTGTCTGCTGCCACTATGCAGAGAAAATTGTCTCCTTTTAAGAGCTCATATGATTAAATTAGGCCCACCTGGGTAATCTCCCATTTTAAGGTCCATTGTGCCATGCAGCATGTCAGAATTATGGAAATGATATACCATTAAATTCACAGGTACCAGAAATTAGAGCATAAGATATTAGGAGCCATGCATAGAAGTTTTGCCTGCTATAAATCCTTACTTATTTTTCTCCTTGTGTCCTGTTATTTTTATTGTGTGAAATTCCATGACATGGTACTTTTGCAGAAATGCATAAACTATAGTATAAGAGCAATGACTGTGTTTCATAATTCCCCATATGATCATCTCTTTAACCCAAAGGTATGGGATAGACATATAGGAGTTTTGAGACATGTAGGAGTTTTCGTAAGTCTATCATTTTGTAATTGATATCTGCATTGGGATCACAGAAATAGATTATAAAATGTTAATTCTTTAAAATGTATAAAAGCTTTCTTTGAAGTCCAGTACTTAGATAATTTTTCTGAAGGTTCCATTTGTTCTCAAAATAAATTTATGTTCTACATGTGGTATAAGGTTCTATTAATTGTGTTATTAAAATGTTTTACATTTTATTTATTGTCTGTGTTATCAGTTTCTGAGAGAAGTATACATTTTCAACTATAGATCTTGTTTCATATGTTATCCCCATAATATTGTCACTTCAAGGCTATGTTTTAGGTACATACATGTATATGGCAATTATATATTCTTTTGTTTTCATTAGCTTATGCAACTTAGTTAAGGGAAGATAAATCAATTACCAGCCGAGGTATTAGATGATCACTCTTCCATTGACAACTTCCAACACGTATTCACAGATAAGATATATTAAAGATTATATTGGAAGACAGACTAACTGTGCTGTCTCCTAACAATTTAAATGGAAATCCTAAGATGTTGAAGACTATTTTTGAATCAAGGTGTTCCCCAACTTCTATTTTTCTAGAGACCAAGAACAGATTCTTCTTTTATTGGCAAGCATAAAATATATCATGTTTTGTTTTGCTGATGCTATATATTCAGCAGCAATTCTTTAGCCACCTCAGTTATGAGAAAAACTATATTATGTACGTGAAATCTCTAGTGCTGGAGGGCTTAAAAAAGATGGATGCTGCTACAGCAATGATGCTTCTCCCATGTGACACCTGAGTATTCATCTCCCTGCTGCTCAGATGATCTCCTTAGCAGGTTAGAGCAGTGAGGAATGGTTTTAGTATCATAATCAAGTTAAATTGAAGTATTGGACACATAATATACAAGTTTCCAAACTGAAAAATCCTGAATCTTAGCTACCTATTCTTTTGCAACAGCTTTACATTTTCTGAAAGCAGTTACTGTCCAAAGTTAGAAACAGGTCATTTTGGTTGAGCATGTACATGAGTAAAAGAGATATATAAAAAAAATTAATATGTAAAAGAATAATTCATATAGGAGAATTGCCAGATTAGAAAATTAAGAAGTACCACTTATTTCAAATTTATTTCTCCTGTAATGCAGGCTATTCTTTTTTTTTTTTTGAGATGGAGTTTCACTCTTGTTGCCCAGGCTGGAGTACAATGGCACGATCTCGGCTCACTGCAACCTCCGCCTCCCAGGTTCAAGCGATGCTCATGACTCAGTCTCTCGAGTAGCTGTGATTACAGGCATGTGCCACCATGCCTGGCTAATTTTGTATTTTTAGTAGAGATGGGATTTATGCATGTTGGTCAGGGTGGTCTTGAACTCATGACCTCAGGTGATCCACCCACCTCGGCCTCCCAAAGTGCTGGGATTATAGGCGTGAGCCACAGTGCCTGGCCTAATGCAGGCTATGCTAACATTAAAATAGTATCATTGCATGTCATACTTCTGAAACCACCCCCAAGATATTTTATTGATTTTTCTTTGTTTTTGATTTTCATGCAATCTCTGATAGTAGAGGGTTATCTCAGTTTGGATCACATAGCACTGGAAAATAGTGGATAAAAGAACCTTTGAAATAGTTTAAGCAGACTACATTGATGTTAAATTATCAAGACAAATATTGCCATTACTGTTAACATGTGGATGATAAATTATTTTAAATGCAATCTTAAGTGGTTTCAATGCAACCTTAGGTTGATTTATAGGAAAATGAATTTTCAAAAAGTAAACACTACTTGATATGGACTATCAGGTCCCATAATTGTGACTTGCCAATAACACTTATCATTCCTGACCAGATCTGCAGAGCATTGGCTGGAGGGCCATGGGCCAAAGGGCTAAGTTTCAGTGCCATGCATTGCCTTTATTTGGTCTGGCTCTGTACCCTCCTGGTGTGGGCACAAGATTTGGACCAAAATACTTGATTTTGGCTGGTAGGAAGGCAGGAAGGGTGCCTTTTAACGAAATAATCAGTAAGTTGGATAGGGAAGACAAGGACCAGGGGCCAGTCATAGGATAAGCAGGAGAGGGCAGTGGAAGTTAGTGGGCAATAGAAACCCTCAGATGTAGAGATGCAAAGAGAATCAAAGAATCCCCACTGTTATAAGTTCTTTTTCTTCTGTCCCTTTCATTTGCATAGGCTATTAGTTCTCGTTTCTTACTATAATTTCTAGCCTTAAATCCTAGGTTATATTTTGACTTGACCCTGTTTGTTGGGCATGAGGAAAATTAGAGACACATTCTTGGGTTTGGAGTGAATACTGTCCGGTGAGGGAAGCCTCTGCATCATCTGCAAGTAATGGAAGTACTCACCTTAAATAGGGAAGAGTTGGACACCTTTGCAGGTCCAATGGTTCAGGGGAATCTAGGGATCAAAACATGTTAGTGTACCAACCCAGATGACCCCATCATGTCAGGGTCCCACTCTTTCCCAATCAAGGCCCCAATTTTGCCTGTGTTGAGAACTTAACCTTCTCTGGATCTCAGTCCTGACTGTCAGTTTTCTTTCCATCCGCCAAGGAAGGCTTCTGGTTTTCATCCAGCTTTTTTTTTTTTTTGAGACGGAGTCTCGCTCTGCCGCCCAGGCTGGAGTGCTGTGGCCGGATCTCAGCTCACTGCAAGCTCCGCCTCCCGGGTTCACGCCATTCTCCTGCCTCAGCCTCCCGAGTAGCTGGGACTACAGGCGCCCACCACCTCGCCCGGCTAATTTTTTTGTATTTTTTAGTAGAGACGGGGTTTCACCGTGTTAGCCAGGATGGTCTCGATCTCCTGACCTCGTGATCCGCCCGTCTCGGCCTCCCAAAGTGCTGGGATTACAGGCTTGAGCCACCGCGCCCGGCCTCATCCAGCTTTTAATTGATGATCACCGTCACCATCTTTCTCTACAGTTTCAATTGTCCCCAGCAACAGCCATTCAATTCCATTGTTCTTTACATCCTTATTTCCCCTATATTTCCTCAACAGCTGACTATTGCACTCCTTCCACCGGTATACCACCCCAGTCCACCACATGTGAACATTTTAGCAGTTGTGCAGCAAACTTGTGCTAGGTGCAGTCTGTGCTCCTCCACCTGCTCTGATGGTGTCCTTGATCTGACTCCCAAATTCTATTTTAGTGTCTACTGTCCTGGACCTTTCCTGGTAGTACCTGTTGTAGGTTGAGATCCTCCAATAGCACGTTCTGAGACAGAGATGAGTGTGTAGGGATTTTATTAGAAAAAACTCTGAGGATCAGTCTCATCGGGGTAGGGTAGGCAGCTGGATCAGTAGAAGGAGAATCTGGGCTGCAGTGCAGTTTTAACAGAGGCCCCAGCCAACCACACGAGAAAGAGCTCAGAGGCTGGGATTGCCTTTTGGCATTGTCCCCAGCTGGGACAAAGGATCTGGTTCCTTATACCTCTGCAATGACCAGAAGTTGGGTACAGTTTGCCCTGGGAATGAGGTGTGATCTTGAGCTCTTCAGCTGAGGGCAATTTCTGGAGGGCACTAATAGCAGAAGGCACTGTGTGCAACTAACTGGGTGAAGGGTGATGTGGGTACATTTGTGCCTTCCAGGGAAGATGCCAGCAACTCTTGCTAGTTATTACCTTGTTACCTGCTTCTCTATTTCCTAGAGTTGGTATGAAGATTAGAGAGAATGTGGAAAGTGCCTGGCACAGCGTTGGTGCTCAATGTATTATTATTAATAGTAGTATTAATATTAGTATGTTTATCCTTATAGTACTTTGCCATGTGTTTTTTTCATAGTTGTAATCAGCTAAAATTATGCATATTTTCCATGTTACCACATAATTCTTGTAACCATGATTTTGATTGGTGCTTCAAATGTAATTCCAGTGGGCTGATCATAATTTACTATTTTTGCTTTTTATATAGTTTCATGTCTTTGCAGTTATAATACTGAATTGCACATCTTCATGCATCAATATTTTTCTAGACATCAGATTATTTTCTTAGGCTAGATTCCCAGAAGTGTACTTACTGAATTAAAAATATTTTGAGAGCTTTTGATTAAGAGTGCCAAATTGCTTTACAAATATATTGTAATAATTTTATGGCCACTAGCAATATTAAGAATATGAATTTTCCTGGTGCTGGAGAGGATGTGGAGAAATAGGAACACTTTTACACTGTTGGTGGGATTGTAAACTAGTTCAACCATTATGGAAAACAGTATGGCAATTCCTCAAGGATCTAGAACTAGATGTACCATATGACCCAGCCATCCCACTACTGGGTATATACCCAAAGGATTATAAATCATGCTGCTATAAAGACACATGCACACGTATGTTTATTGCGGCACTATTCACAATAGCAAAGACTTGGAATCAACCCAAATGTCCATCAGTGACAGACTGGATTAAGAAAATGTGGCACATATACACCATGGAATACTATGCAGCCATAAAAAAGGATGAGTTTGTGTCCTTTGTAGGGACATGGATGCAGCTGGAAACCATCATTCTTAGCAAACTATCGCAAGAACAGAAAACCAAACACCACGTGTTCTCACTCAAAGGTGGGAACTGAACAATGAGATCACTTGGACTCGGGAAGGGAAACATCACACACCGGGGCCTATCATGGGGAGGGGGGAGGGGGAAGGGATGGCACTGGGAGTTATACCTGATGTAAATGACGAGTTGATGGGTGCTGACGAGTTGATGGGTGCAGCACACCAACATGGCACAAGCATATATATGTAACAAACCTGCACGTTATGCACATGTACCCTAGAACTTAAAGTATAATAATAAAAAAAAGAATATCAGTTTTCCTGAAGCTGTATCAATAATGGGTATTATCAGTTTTTTATCAAAATCAGGTGAATAATTGGTTTCAATTTCTATTTCTTTAAGTGAATTGAATGTTTTTTATAAATATTTACTAATACTGTAGTATACTGTCTCACATGAACTATCTGTTCATGACCTTTATCTGCATATTTATCGGGATATTATTAGTGCTTTAAAATAATTTTATGCATTCTTTATATAATTATACTATTCATCCTATACTTTATTCATCAGGCTTTGTGAACCTGTTATTTACTTTATTTTACACTCTGCTTTAGATATATAACACTTTAGGTCTTCAGGTAGTTGTACTTGTTGATCTTTTACTTTGTAACACATTCATCATTTTATAGCGTAGTACATCATATTATCTTAAGAATTCTCATAAATATTCACTTTTAGGCTTTTAATTTTTCAAATTTTTTTTAGTCAACTAATTCGTTCAGAATTTATCTTATTAGAATGTATCTTATTCAGAATTTATCTGTGGTATATGATAATATAAACAGTTACCCAGTTATGACAACGCTGTTTTATTAGTACAAGTTAGTCAAAAGGGGTGAGTTGGAGTTGAGGGCTGACAAGATAGAGAGGAATTTGGGAGATAAAGCCCAGTGCTGGGAAGGAGCAGAGTTGAGAGAAGTGGATCAAGGAAGCCAGGTCAGAGTGTTCTGTTGAGTTTGGTTTCTGATTCATTAAGCTATTCTGGTGAAAACGAAGCTAGATAACATGTTAAGGAAGGATGTGTAGCAGCACTTGGCTGACGGTGTGCAAGTTCCCACTTAGTAAGGTCATGCTAAGAAAATGTCCCCTTCTGTGTGTCCAAAGTGTTCTGCTGCTCTGGGGCCCTTATGCAACCAGATTGGGAGCCAGCCTGTTGAGAAATCATTCCTTTTCCATTGAGTGGTAATCTTGTATTTTCTTCCAGTTTCTATTTATTCTATGATTTGGTTAAGCTGTTTATTTTTGCATCAGTACCAGAATGTTTTAATTATTGACATTTTACTTTGTGTTCTAGTGTCGTGAAGGGCTTCTTTCATCCCATTTTATGTTTTTAATATAATTAAATTTTCTTACACTTATTTTTCCAAATTAACTTTACCATAATCGGATCCAGTTTAAACAAACAAACAAACAAATAAAACCCCTATTGGGATATTTATTGAAATTGCTTTAAAGCATAATATGTTAATTGGAAAGAATTGGCATCCTTAAAATATTTAGACTTTTCATAAAGGAACATGTTGAGTCTTTCCATTAGTCAGGTTTTATTTTATATCTCTCAGTAAAACACTTGAGGCTTCTACCCCCACTTCTCCCAATCTAGGTCACACATTTCCCATTAAGATTCTATCTTAGTAGTTTATATTTTTGGTTCTATTGGGAATGGTTTTTTCATCCTCTGTGAAATGTTCTATATCTTTATCTAGCAATTTTATTGATTTTAAAAATTAGCTCAAATACTTTTTTCAATGGATTGTTGTAAATAGTAGTAATTTTCCTATTTCCCTTAAAATATATATATACCTTTTTTTCCCATCTCTGTCTGTTTACTGGCCAGAACCTATCTATGAATATATTTGTTTTGTGCCTGATTTTACTAGTACTGTCTTTAATGGCATCAGCTTTAAGCATGATATTGCCTCTTGATTTAAATCAAATGTTTATATGTTGAGGGAGACATGCTTCTATTTTCACTACTTGAAGATGTTTTATAAATAGTGGGTATTGAATTTTATCTGCTATATTTTATCTTTTATGATAAGATTATATGATTTTTCTTACTTGGCATATTGCTAAAATTATTGTAATTTCTGGTACTAATCTGTCCTTGCCTCCCAGCAATAATCCCTATTTGATTATAATAGTCAGGTCTTTAAGTTAGCTTTCAAATTTCATTTACTATTATAGTTGAGATTTTTATATCTATATTTATAAATGATATTGGTTTATAAGTTTTTACCCTGCATATTGCAGGTTTTGTGTCATTTTTATACTTGCTTGGAACTGTGTAGCTTCTCATTATTTTATGTTCATCAAATTTTATAGACATTTGTAATGGTCTTTTTTGTTTGTTCTTAAAGTTTTAAAAATCTCACCAATAAGAGAAACTTATGCCAGAGATTTGAGAGAGGCACAGCTGTCTGTTTAAACATCTTTATCTTTGCTTATTTTTAATATATATATATACTTTTTTTTTTTCTTTTTTTTGAGATGGAGTCTCACTCTGTCACCCAGGCTGGAGTGCAGTGGGACGATCTTGGCTCACTATAACCTCTGCCTCCTGAGTTCAAGTGATTCTCCTGCCTCAGCCTCCCGAGTAACTGGGATTACAGGCACCCGTCACTACGCCCAGCTAATTTTTTGTATTTTTAGTAGAGACAGGGTTTCACCATGTTGGCCAGGCTGGTCTTGAACTCCTGACCTCGTGATTCTCCCACCTTTGGCCTCCCAAAGTGCTGGGATTACAGGCGTGAGCCACCGTACCTGGCCTATTTATTATAATCTTTAAGTTTTATATTAAATTAATTTTGGTAGTTTTTTTCAGAATAGTATTAATTTCTTTAATATTTTCAAATATAACAATATTCTCATTCTTCTAACCTATATATTGTATGCCATAGATCCTTTCAGTTAAAAAAAGTATTTTGGTTTTCTCCCTGATTTCATATGCCATAGATTTTGTTTGTAATTTTAAAAAATATCCAGGAACTGGTTTTATTTATTTATAAGTCCAAACACAAAAGCTACATGCCCACAAATGATTAGGAAATAAGCAGTAGAATTATTAAATACAATTAGTAATCTGATGCCTGTCTTCTCTTTCCTTTGTAGATAATCATTTTCCTTCAATCTGGAAAACTAAAGATTTCCTTTTTATCCTCAAAATGTGTATTTCCCCTGGTTACACTTAGGTCAAATTCTTCAACAATAATAGTGTTTCAACTCAGTTGGCTCCTTTAAAATAGAGTCAAATCTTTCTAGGAAAATTTTCTGCTATTCTTTTAAAAGCCTGTAGCGTCTGTTTAAAATGTAGCTTTTATTTTTTTCAAAGTTTTATGTGCACATTATTTAAAGGGTCTAATAACTCTACAAAGCTTACTGTGAAAAGCATCCCTCTTCCCACCAGCCAATCCCCCTCCCTATAATTTTCCACTTCTCTGAGGCTTTCTGCTTTCATATCATTTAGTTCTTTCATGTCCATATTTTTCAATAACATGCTTATTTTATTGCTTCTTGAGTCTTCAGTTTTTGGCATTTTCTGTCGCTTTCTCGTTATCGAAGTTGTTTTAGCACTCCTCCTCCTCAATCCTTCCATACACATGCACATGCCCTGTTCCCCATTATCCTAATTTAATATATTAATGTTTTGAGTAGGTCATTTTTATTATTTATCTTATGATGACAAGGGGTATTATTCAAAATATTGAACAAAATATTTATAGGCACCAACCAGACAGGATCCTCCAAGACTCTTACTCTGCCAGTCATTAATCCTCTAGTTCCTCATTTATGAGAAGGACCTAGGGTGCCTTGGGAAGAATTTTGGATGAAACGGGCTCCGGCAGCAGATTTTCACCAATCAGTAATATTTTCATATACCAATTTGTAGGTACTGAATATAAGCCAGTTTATGATTAGAAAACTCTTCACAACCAACCATCTAATATGATTACTTTTCCTTTCTTGAGCTGCATTTTGTTTTCTCTGGAGCCAAGGTTTATCTTATTTATTCATTTGCTTACTTTTCTGTGGATATAATTCCAAGTCAATTCCAAACTTTACACTGGTTTTCTACAGCTCCTTTCATTTTGGTATTAATCAGGGTAGGCTAAGCTAAGCTATATTATAATGAACAACACTAGAGAACCAGAGGACTCTAATTACAGAGGCTTATTTCCTTTTCGCTTTACGAGTGCGCTGCGGGTTGGCAGGGTCTCTGCTCCTTATCTCTTTACTCTAGGGCCTAGGCAGATGAGCCTCTATCTTCGGGAGCGCGGGTAGTTGCTGACGCCCGCGGAAGGGGAACGTGGTCAGGCACTAGCTCTTACAGGATTCCTGTTGCACCATTAGCCAGAGTCAGTCACATTGCCATCTCTAATTTCATGAGACAGAGAAACGTGCACTATTACTGTGAGCCCAGAGGAAGGAAAACTGAACTATCTGATGCATGATGGTATGGGCTATCGCAGCTGTGGTCAGCAAATTAACAATTCTATCCATTTT
Organism: Rhinopithecus bieti; assembly: GCF_001698545.2. NCBI lineage: Eukaryota > Metazoa > Chordata > Mammalia > Primates > Cercopithecidae > Rhinopithecus > Rhinopithecus bieti. The sequence goes on along the minus strand of NW_016804119.1, from coordinate 2,586,943 downwards.
GTCTCCTTTCCTGGAATCTTCTGGTCAGTTCCAAACTGCACTGGCTGCCCAAAGGCCGGCTACAAAGCTGTTGTCTTGGAGTCCGCAGCTAAGAGGGGTTCCTTAGCTCCTGGTTTGTACGGAATCCGTTTCCTCAATTCCATTTCTTCTCTTAGTTGATTTTTCCTTTATTTTAATCAAGCATGTATTCTAGAAACTACCTGAGAAAGAATCCGTGGAAGTAAAATGTTGGAGACCTTTGCTGTGTGAAAATGTCTTTATTGTCCTTATATATTTACCTGAAAATTTGGCTGGGCATACAATCATAGGTCGGAAAGGCATTGCTTCACTGTCTTCTAACTTGTGGTATTTGTGTTTAGAATTCTATTATTGCAATCTCTATTGCTATGACTTTCTTTTTTTTCAATACCTTATGAAACCACTATTACTCAAATATTATAATACCCGAACTAGTCTTCTGATTTTCTTACATTTTCCTTTTATTTTCTATCTCTTTGTGTTCTTGTTTACTTTTTGTGAGATTTCCTCAACTTTGTATTTCATCCTTTACTGTCATTTTAATGGGGTTCTTGTATTGCTAAATGCGTATTCAAACTTCCTTACTTAATAAAAAAAAATCTGATTATTGCTAGTTTGGGTTTTCTTTCCCTGTCAAATTCTGGTATAAAAGAATTAGATTTACTGAATCCATTTTCTTTGCTTCTTACATGTTCTCTTGAAATTTACATTTGTGCTTTTAGCTATAAAAGAATTTCACCAGCCTGTCTTTTATATTATTTCCTCTTTGTCTTTTTTTTAGTATCTTTTTTGCTGCTCACTACTTTTATTCAATTCTTTTTAAAAGATAGAATGATTTAAAACATTTTCCAATAACTCTTCTGTATTATGCAATAACTTTTCTGTATTTTCCAGTTGCTCCATTTGCTCTTGTTTTATTGAATATGCAAATATATATATTCAAGAAGCATGATATATAATTTCCTGAATTCAGTCTGTTTCAATTGGAACTATTTGCCTCAAAATTTTCAGCTTGGTTCACCTCTTTCAAATTGTTGGTCTCTTCACTTACCCCATAATTTTTTTGTTATCTTATTTTATGGGTGGGAATTTTCATAGCTCAAAGTCCCATTATTTGTAGATCAATCAGGACAAAAGCTGCTGCAGATTTCATCAAGAATTACAGTGTATAAACTGTGTGTGTGTGTGTGTGTGTGTGTGTGTGTGTGTGTGTGTGTCCCTGTGTGTGAAATGAACTGTTCTGTTTTTCCTCATGGACAACCTATTTCGTCTCTTCCTTCACTTCCTCCGAAATGTAGGAGTGTTTCTTAAGCTTGTTCTCTGCTTCATTAATCAAGACAGTTGCTATTTGGCTACTGCAATTTTATTTTGGAGCAGTCTTTTTTCTTTTCTTTTTTTTTTTTTGAGCAGCCTTTTTTGATTCAACTAGAGTCATATCCAATGTTATCCTGTTGAGAACAGGAAGCAGTTGCTTTCCTAATATTGGTATTGTTTTGGAGCAAATCAATTTCAAAGAAAGAATTCTATTCTGATGCTGCAAGAATTCGTTCTTACTGTCTTTCACTGGGTCCTTTCCCTTTCCGTTTTCCTTTCCCTTTCCGTTTTCCTTTCCCTTTCCGTTTTCCTTTCCCTTTTCCTTTCCCTTTCCCTTTCCTGTCCTTTCCTTTCCTTTCCTTTCCTTCCCTTTGCTTTCCTTTCCTTTCCTTTCCTTTCCTCAGAGTCTTACTCTGCCACTGATAAGACTGGGGTACAGTGGCAAAAGCACAGCTCCCACTGCAGCTTCAACCTCCCAGATGCAAGCGATTCTCCCACCTCAGCCTCCTAAGTAGCTGGGACCACCAGCACATGCCACCATGCCCAGCTAATTTTTAAATTTTTTTTGAGATGGGGTCTCTCTATGTTGCCCAGGCTGGTCTCAAATTTCTGGGCTCAAGTGATACTCTCACCTTGGCTTCCTGAAGTGCTGAGATTACAGATGTGAGCCATCATGCCCAAGCTGATTGTTATCACAGACTTCATTTTATTCTTTTCCTATTGGTTCATTCTCAAGCAAGGAGAAATGTTGGCCCCGTAAAGGCAAGGAGTCAGGAAATGAGGTTCGCCATCAGCCACTTCATGTTCTGCCCAAGCACTGTGCATTCCTTTTCTCAGGTCAAACAAAGCAATTCCTGTCTTGTAGAAAGAATTGGATGCTTAGCTCCAAGTACTCCCAAACCTCCATGTCAGCACTGTCCAACAAAACTTACTGAAATGATACTGTATCATTACACTATTATATTTGGTCTATCCAATAGAGTAGCCACATGTGGCTATTAAGCACTTGAAATGTGGCTAGTGTGACTGAGGATCTGAATTTTATATTTAATTTTAATTAATTTGAATTTGAATTTGAATAGCCACATGTAGCTGTCAGATTGGAGAACAGAGCTCTAGGCAACTCACAGCATTCAGATTGAGAAGAAAGTCCCCATTGCAGGAGTAATTCTTATTTTAGTTGGAAGGGAGATGTCAGCCAGAAGCTGATGGCCTTCTAAGATCCTGGGTACACAGAAGCAGAAGGAATCTTCCAGTGAGACTGAGAGGTCTTTTGGTTTAAGAAAATGTAGATTCAAACGATATTTGAACCTCCTGCATAGAAAGTACACATGCTTCAGGATAGTGACCCAAATGCTCGCTGGAGTTGGAGAAAGATACATGGGACTCCAAGAAGTTAGCCTGACAGTCACTGATTTTTAATCCTTAACCCACCGCTTCATAAATTCCCACCAGCATCTGCATATGGTTGTTTCTTGCTTCTCATTGTGGCTACACAAAAGTCTTCTTTTATAAGGTGTAACAGGTACTTTAAGGAATCTCTGGGAAAAAGATTTTCTTGTGCTTTCACTACTTAGCCATCTTCCCAGAATTCTTCTGACTTTATTTTCAAATTTGGAGAAACAGAAGTTATCAGCCAGGCAGATAAAATGATTAGTTTGATCATCTAGGAAGTGAGAGGTTGTAAAAGGCATTTGTTTGAGTGCTCCAGTTAATCTTGACAGCACCTTGCCATCTGACACTCAATTTAATGTGAAATTTGGAGAGAAAATAGAAAAGGAATGGTGCAGGTGTCATCTGTTAGCACTTCGAAGACAAGGTCACTTCTATCCTGCCTGCTGGGACCCTCCCCATCCCATTCAGATTCCACAGTCTCTGGTCACTTTGCCCTGAAACTCAGCAAAGCATCTTCCCACCAGGCTTCACCCTAATCAGATTCTTTTTAAGTGCAAAAGATTAGTTCCATGATTACCTCCTCAAAACTCCATCTTCTTGGCACTGTGGCCAGGTTCCCAAACAGCCTACAGACTTACTGTCAATGAGTTCTGTGAAACGGGTGGCACACCGGGATGGACTTATTTGCTTTCTGCTTTAAGTAGAAAAATTGGATTTAGAAAGCTTTTCCTAATCTGGATCTCTGCAGTATATAATAAACTTCTTACATCTGTCACCATCAGCATTCTCCTTGCAGTCTTTACCTTTTATGTTTCAAAGAGGAAAGACAGGAGTGCCCTTTCTTTCTCTTCCTATTCATGCACTGTCTTGGGACAGCTAGCCTTGAGAATTAGTGACATCTTCCTGGCTGGGGTGATGGGAGACCGGAACAAATTTAGGATTGCCCTCTATATCAGCCACGTTCCATCCCTATTAACTCTAAGGAGCAACTCTTGATGTAGAAGCTTCTAACTCTTTGGAAACTTTTCAGACAGAAAAACAAAAGTCGAGACTAATACTCTATGAAGACATTCTTTATTGGGAACATTGATTACATCCTAGAGGCAATGTTTTCAAAGTAGGGACTGAAGTCCACTTGTACCAGAATCATCTCTTGTGCTAGTTCCAATGGGCATTCCCAGGCCTCACTCCAGGCCCCACTGAATCAGAATCTCATGGCTCTATCTGCATTTTAACACCTGCCCAGGTGATTTCTATGCATTGCAAGAAATACTCTGAAAGAAGTCATGTTATTAAAGAATTCATTCAGTGGTCACTCTTAGAGGCTGGGGAATTAGACAGCAGTCTTTTCATCAGCAGAGAAGTGTTCCAGTGCAGAGTAAGGTGTGAAATGTGAAGAATGAAAGAGGCAACAGTTTTAAGTCTTGTGCCATTATTTGCTTGCTGTGGGACCATACAAAATCAATTTAGCCTTCCTGACTTGGTTTCGTCATTTGCAAAGACATTAATGCTTGCTTCACAAGCTTGATGAGGTAGGAATAGAAATCACCTGGTACAAAAGTGAGCACTTGATAAACATTTTTCTATTATGATTTCTCAACAGATGCTATGTTTACAGAGGTTTGATGTATGAAACAACTTGATTTTATGAAGCAATAATTTGTTTATTCAACAAAGACATATACATCTGCCAATTAGAGTTCTGATGAGCTTAAGTTCTTCCACTGATGTCATTCCTATCAGTTGCGAAGGATTTTGGTGTCTCAGACTGAACATTGACATTTGAGATTTTTGAAATTTTCAAGTAGCTCCTATATCCTCATTACTACAAATCTTTGTCAATTCTTACTGATACCTAAAACTAGTTGGCAGCTGCAAGATTTTAGGCTCATGGTTAGCTAACAGGAACCAAATGTCTCCACGTCTTATAATCGAGAGAACAATTCAAGAGGGCTGAATTCATAAAGCCACAGTTACACCACCAGAATCACTCTATGTTAGGGCTGTCAATTGAACATTACTCATCCTTTTTCCCTGCAGAATTTTCTGGGGACTTGAGGACTGATTTTGCCCTTCAGAAATACCTTTCTTCATGTTTTACAGGTTAGTTTTGGGAGTAAGATTCACCTGGGGGATGGGAAGTCAGGAATCGGGCTCCTCTCTAAGGAGAAGTCTGAAGTACAAGAGGGCATGTCCAGCTGGGGGCTCAAAGTGTTCTCCAGGTGTTCTCAGAGGTGCCCAAGAAGCCTTGGTGGAAGGAGGCTAAGATCTGCCTTTCACAGCCTTTTTCAACCACAGCCACTCTGCAGGTAATCTGTTTCATGTTTTAGTATCCACGTATGAATTTATTTGAAAAAAGAGAGTCATTGTAAAACACTGAACAACAGTCATTGAAAATTATCAATGTGGTCCAACACATTAAAGTTTGAACTATGACTGAACAAACTGAATTTCCCTCAGGGAGCTTAAATGCCTAGAGTAAGAACTCATGGTTGGATTAAGGCAATCACTGTGCTTGGCTAGCTGCCTGTCTATCTATCCATCTATTTATCCATCCATATCTGTGAAATGGCATCATTTCTTACATTTTAAAGACGAGGAAACCGAGATGTAGAGAGGTTGTGTCTTGCCCAGGTTCACACAGTTAGTAGCTGGCAGTAGTAGAAGTTGGGATTCCAGAAGAGACAGTCTGACTCCAGGACTCACACCTTTCTCCACTAGGAAAATCTAAGAACATTTTACCAGTATGTAGTTTCGGAACTACACCTAAAATGATAAGAATTATTTTAAATAAGAGGTGGGAGAGGATTGTGGGGAAAATATTCCAGGCAGTGCCCAGTACAGACAAAGTACTGAAGGCCTATTAAAATGATAAAAACGCAGTGTGGAACCACATTTTGGAAAGGCTTTGTAATTGCTGTCTCAAAGAGTGAGACTTTAATTCCCAGTGCACACAGACTAGAACTTAGCTCTTAACTATTCAGCGAAGATGGGCTGGGAGACAGCATGAGGATTGGGGTCAGTGGCTGCCACCTCCCAGTTGTGCAACACCAGGCAAGCTACTTAATCCCTCTGTGCCTGGGTTTCCTCATCTCTAAGATGGGAGCATAGTAGCCACTTCACAATGATATTAAGAAGATTAAATGGGGTAGTATACATAGAGGCGTTAAGGGTAATGCCTATCCTGTGATAAGTAATAGATGGTTGCTAATTATTTGGATTAACTCTCAACCTAATAAGACAAGCTAATTTTTTGAGCACTGATATGTGTTGGGCATTGCACCAAACACTGAATAGGCATTATTTAATCTTTACAACAACAGCTCTATGAAGCAGGTGCTCTTATCTCCCTGATTTGCAAAGGATGAAACTGAGGAGGAATACAGTGTTGATTTTAGTGTCTAATTCCAGAGCTCTTAACTATTACGTGGCCCTGTCCCCTTTACAGGACACTGCTTGGGAATTTCAGCAAGTTTTCATGTAGACAGGAGGTTCAATGGGGAGAGAGATATTTGGAACAAATGGGCTTTATAACAACCTCATGAAATTATACCAAGGAGATGATAACCAAGTATTAGGTCTTATGCCTCTTGAAGGGTTTAGAGTCTCTTGTATGAAGTCTAGAGTTTGCTTTCTGCATACTCTTAACTCTTTTACCACCATTCCATGAACGTGTTTTATTTTTTTACATCTTTGTAAAAGGCTATATAAGTTAGCTTTAACAGTCTACCCCGATATCCAGTGACTCATGATTCTGTAAATTGGCAGACCGGGCTGGGCTCAGCTCTGTGATTCTTCTTTTGATCCTGGCTGGGTTATGTATAAAGTCAGCTGCCAGATCTGCTGGGGCTTGTTGGTCTGATGGGATGTTCTGCGGGGATGATTCATTTGGTCTTTCGTTTTCTAGGGTGCTAATCTGGGTTTATTCTTGTGATGGGAGAAGACTCCCAAGAACTAGAAGAGAGAGAACAAACCCCAGTGTGCAAGTACTTTTAACGTTTCCACATTTTGAATGTCTGCTGTTGTCTCCGTGGCCAAAGCAAGTCACATGACCACTCTGAGAGTCACTGTGGGAGGAGGCTGCTGGAGGGAGTAAAGCAGGCACATGAAAAACTTGGATGCAACGCAGGAATAATCTACCACCTAGGTTTTAAAAAGTCAGCCACGGTGGCTCTGCAGAGCTGCTGTATAGTCACAGGTTTGGAAGGATGCTGGAGGAAAGCATCTTTTGTCAAGTTGCACTGGGTACTCAGCTTTTACTTGGGAGCAGTTAGACACCTTCTTGGTGTGACTGTGGTATCAGATGGTACCAGAAGGTGACATGACACATCAGGGACCATACACTCTTAAGTTGTCCCCTTCCCACCCTCCATGTCCAGCCCTTCAATCTAAAGAAGGACTCACCAGAGATAGCATTCTAGTAGCTGGTGAGGGCTGAGCTGTGGAATGACTGGTTTTACTTTTATCTTTACTTTATTTATTTATTTTTTTGTGCACACAGGCTGGCACGGCCTGAAGAAAAAGCTGATACATCCATTAGAATTTATGCAACACTTAAGATACCCCAATAAAGGCATCTACAGCCCTATCCAATGACTGTCATTCTATAGGACCACTAAGTTAATCTTGGTTACCCTTGAAACAAGATTGTGGTGGTATCACCCCACAAACTCACTTGGGTAATAAATTTCAGGCTTACATTCAATTTAGTTACCATATTAATGGTTTCTGTAGTTTATGTTTTGCTCAACCGTATGTTATGTCCTGTTTTATTTCATGTGAGAGAAAACGCTGTAGGGTTTTTGAGGACCTTGGTATCTGGTATCCAGCCACACACATATTACGATACAACCCATTACTCAATGCTGGCCATTCTGGGAAACACAATAAAGAGTCTGGTGAAAATAATTTTTCAAAAGTACTTCTTGTCCTCCTGTGATTTCAATATAAATGTCAGCGTTATAATAAAATCCACTGAAACGGGAAAAATTCCTTAGCTCTTTGTAAATATCTTAAGAAATAGTATGATAATACTTTCATACTCTGAAACTTGGGGCTCAAAACAAAAATGTAATAATCAGATTCCATGGAAATGAGATGATGGCATCCATCCAGGCTCAGCCGTGTTTACTGCTGCTACTGCTGTGTGTCATCAAATTCTGGATTTTGATTGCAGTTTTGATGCCACAGACCTTGTGTGGAGAGGTCCCTTTTGCATATGCAGTCTCCTTACAGTTTCCATAGATACCTTTAATGAGGGTTTGAGGATTTCAGAATTCAGTGTCCTAGGGACATGTTGTTGTTGTTAGACCATCAGCTCAGTTCATTCCAATAAGCATTAGTATAGTTCCTTCTGCACCAGGTTCTGTAGCAGGTTCTGAGCCAGGCATACACACAGCCCTGACCCGTGGAAGCTTCAAATCTGGTAGAATTCAGTGACAGAGGCAGGCCTGTGGGATGAAATAATATCTTTGATAAAGATACCAAGAAGTATCTAGAAGAGAGGAATACACTGCAGAAGGGGGAGGCAGGAGAACAGAGAGGAGATGTTTAAGGGGTATTTTGAAAGATAAACATTAGAGGACATTCTGTCTGACTTGGTGAAAACTGAAGATTAGAGAGCTTGAGCAGACTACTATGTCTGGAGAGACAGTGAACTAGTTTCCTAACTACCTAAATATGCTTGACAAAATAGCTAGACTATCTAAATATACTTAACAAAATGTTGATATATGATAATTTTAAAATAAAAGTTGAACATACCAGAAAGCAAGGGAAACTCCCCGTGGTTGAGAATGGAAGGGGAGCAGGAGTCCAGAGAGGTAAGTGATGGTCAAAGTTGCTGACTACCAAGAAGTTTCAGGTGAACCAGGAGTTCTGGCTTTAGTAGCTGTGCCTATGTCTAAGGGAGGCAGATAAAAAGACCTCAGTTGGGAGAGAAGCCAGTGGTGTACTCCTGTGGTAAAGCTGGGACTGATGAAGGACAACATTCTCAGGGAAAGAGTGAACTAGAAAAAAATATCTATGCCGTAGAGGCAGATGGCAAAGAACCCTGAATAATTTAAACTGACTCTTGAAGGGTGGAGAATGTGGTGATATACCAGCTTTAACATAGGTTCAAGGCCTGAATTCACAGTGTTTGCATGGTCTGAATAACCACAAGCTAAGAATTCAAATTTAAAGCAGACTCAGCAGGAGTGAACACAAATTTCTAAAGGAACTCAGATTCAGTTCATTCATAAAGAATTTTTGTAGGCTGAGTTCCAGTGAGCATAAACTCAGAAATGACAAAACATACAAGAAAATAAAGCATCATGAGTGAGAGTCATCAGAGACAGCTAGTAACAGCAAATAATGACCTTGAATGTTTAACATGTTTAATACATTTAAAGAAATAAAATAGGAAGGCGAAACTATGAATAAGGAGTGAAAGGTTATCAAAAATGACCTGTCATACCTGAAGAAGTACTAAATAGAATGTCTAGAAATAAAAACAAATGGTCATTGAAATAAAAATTCAGTGAAATAATGGCCCTAAACTAAAAAAAAAATGCGAAAATTCATCAATAGCAGAAGGAGTGAGTAAATTGTGATATATTCATATAATGGAATGTTACAACACAATGAAAAGAGAAAAATATTGCTAATGCAACACCATGAATAAACATCATAGTCAAAATATGAAGCCAAACAAGCCAGATACAGAGCATATGTACTATATGAGTCCATGTATGGAAAGCTCAAAAACAAGCAAAGCTAATCTATGTTGATTGTGGTCAGAATAGAGGTGACCTCATGTGGTAGGGTACTGATAGAGAAGTGGCTAGACGGAGGGCCTCTGGGGTGCTGGAGATGTTCTACATCTTGACATAGATGGTGGCTACCTGAGTGTGTACACCTGAAGTGTCATCAGGCTGTCCATTTAAAGATTTGTGCTTGTACATTATGTTAGTTGTATCTCAATACAAAAGCATAAAAACTTAAATGGCCCTATCTTCCAGTTCCTTTGACCCCCAAGACCAGATTAGCCACAGCCAAAGAGAAAATTAGTGAACTGAAACTGAGAGAAATACACAAAATTCAGCACAGAGAGGAAAATACATGAAAATGACAGAGACGTTGAAAGACAAATGAGGCAAGAGTGAGGTCTAAGCAGAACTCTAAAAAATATAGAGAATAAACAATTTCTAAGAAAGACTCAGATCCTTTGATTCAGGATATCTAATAAACTCCATGCAGGATAAATAAAAGAAATCTACACCAAAATACATCATAGTAAAACTACAGTCCAAGGAACCTAGAAACTGCCCAGGTGAAAATAGAGATTGCCTACAAAGGACTGTCAGCCCAAGGAAGTCTTCTCAACAGTAATGTTGTAAGCTGGTAGAGTATGATGATATCACCAGTGAATTTGAAATAAAGTAACTCTCAACCTAAAATTATAAACTAAGTGAATGAGGGCAAAATAATAATAATTTAAAAATTAGGCAAACAAAGCAAAACTAAAAAATACAGATTTTTACTACCAGCAGATCCTCATTCAGGGAATTGCTAAAAATGTACTCTTAAAAGAAAAAAATGATTACAGGACTGAGATACAAGAAGGAATGAAGAGCAAAGGAATATTAAATAGCAAAGTGTATATACAACATGGGAAGTATTTGGTTCTCTCCACACACACAAACACACACACGCACACACATAAAATAAACTATAGAGTGTTGTGCAGGGCAGGCTGGAGACTTATGCTAAAGCAGGGCATACTGACTACAGTTAGTTGAATTGAAATGGAATCCCCCTCTGTATAAGTCTATTTTATATCATGAGTTGGGAGTTTTGTTACATTCCATGGAATTTCTGGAATTGCCATTGGACATTGACCTTGTTAGATGAATTAGTTCTGCCGTATATAACAATTTTCAATGTTCCCCTTCTTGGTAGTTGTTGAAAATAGCAAGCCCGCAGTAAGATAAAAACAGATTTTATTCTTATAATGCAAGTAAAGCCTAGAGATTAATTAAACAGATTTTATTCCTTTACATAATTAGAAAATTATTTGCAACATCAGTCCTAATAAACTTGGATTTGTTTGACAAACGGGATGATTGGTTCTGGGATAAATATATGTCCTTTGCAAATACTTTTGATATTGATGGAGGGCATGGCCTCTTAAGGAGCAAATGATACAAATGCCTGCCCTTTGAAGGGTGCCCGGTGCTATATAAACATGCAGTATTACTCTTAGTCATGGTGGGGTGAGTACAGCTCCCTGCAGTGGGTGGAGAGGGTGGCTGCTGGCTGCCTCAGCTGATAATTCGAGAATCCATTTCCTTGGCATTCTGCTATCATTGTTGTAATGACAGACTGGTGGTTTTAAACCTTGACCTCAATTTTCTAGTTCTTCCACGACCCCACAGATCCCTTCCATCTTAAACATTCCTTCAGTGGCCTTTAATTCCTTAGTGAATATTTTAACCTAAATAAAATTTTCATCTTTTCAACCTTCAAGAGACAGCTCAGAGCTCACCTTCTCTGTAAATTCTGCCCTGAATTCCCTGGCAGGATTAACCATACTCTCCTGCCTGCTCCCCTGCCACTCATAGCTCTCTGTGGCAATTATTTGTAAGTAGACAGAGAACACAGGAAAGGCAGAGACTTTGTGAATTTCTCATGTCTCCATCCCCAGTGATCAGTCCAATAAATGTGTGCTACACTGAAATGGAATTATTTCCATTTGAACAGAAACATGATTCATATGACATTGCATCCATAGGCTTATAGTGAAGACCGCCTTGGCGAAGCATTGTTTCTCAGGGCTTATGAATGTCTTCAAGAGCAGTTCCGATGATATTGTCTCGTGACATCTGCCCTCATTAAGTAGTTGGAGCAAATATTCATACCTTCATCTGATAGATAAGAAGCCCAGGAAGAGAAAGCTTAAGTGGCTCACACAAGGCTCAGCAGTTTATGCAGGGTGTAAGTCAATGGATGGGGTGGTGGATGGGAAATAATAAGAAATAAGGTTTGTACTCCTCAGAGAAATGACTTCATTAATTTTCTCTCCATTTACATCCAACTCCATCTTCTCCAGTTCTTTTCTTCGTGGGATCAGAGGAGCAGCCTTTTGATTGAAGGAAGGCATACCACTGAGATGCTGAATATGAACTGACCCTCACGTGGGGACCATTTTCCTGTAGAAGTAGCAACAATCATAATGCTCGCTTGAACTTGGTGCTTTTCTTCTCTTCAGCATAAAGTCTGAAGTTACCCGCTGACGCCTTCGGCACGGCAGTGGGCGGATGAACAGAGGAGAGGCTGGGGACTGCGAAGTGTATTATTGTGGAGAAATTCTTGGGGCTCTCGGGGCTGTGAATGCATTTGGTGAATAAGCCAAGCTGGGGCAGTTCAATAGGTAGGGTGATACGGAGGAAGCTGTGACATTGTTTCTACAGAAGGAATCACTGGAGATCTCGCAGGGGCTGTGTTGTGTTCAAGCCACCTAGCACAAAGGCTCATGGGAGGACTACGCCAAACCTTTAGACTTAAACAAAAAACCTACTTCTTAGGAACCCCAGGAATGTCAAGAAATCTAATTTCATAGAGGATTGGAAGCATTGATAAAAATCAATAGCTCTTTGACTTTGGGGTGTTGGTTTTCTCAGGTCTGTAATGCAACCCAGGTCTGTGGCAATCTCTATTGTGGCATAATGCAGTGTTTTGTGCCATAAAAGAGCACTCATGTAAATTTAGGAGCCTTGAATTGACAGCTCTTCTTTCATGTATTTCTTTTGGTACCTTAGAGGATAGATTTCCAGAGCACAGACCTCCCTGGCCTCACCCTGGTGCCATTTTCAACTTGCAGGAGGAGGGTGGGAAGAGAGACAAGAATAAAACAGTGTGGCATGCTTGGAAAACTGCAGTCGTTCTGTGTTTCTGGGGTATGGAGGATGTGGGGAGCAGTAAGCAATGAAGCAGAAGAAATGATCATGGACCAGGTTGTGGGGACCTGATGGGCCAGGCCGGGAAGTATGGATCAAAGCCAAGGAGACTGCCCCAGGTGTAGGCTGGCTTTGAGGGGGTGCTGGACTTCAAATCATGGCGTCCAAAGGTACATGGCGTACTTGGGCTTGATTCAGGTTGCACGGGTATCATAGGGTCTGATCTGAGGGCAGTGTATGCCTACAGGAATTTCCTGGTGGTAGTGACATTTGATGCCATGTGCTGGGTAGCCTTTTCTGGGTGATCAGGACCCTATGTTGTTGCTACAGAAACAGGACTCGGGATTTAGTCCTCTGCAGGAGAGGGTTGGCCAAGACAAGGCCTAATGCCAGGGTCCTAGGAAAATGGGTTGGGGTTTAAGAAAGGAATAGCCCAGCTGTTGTGCACACTGGGCCAATCCAGAGTAGGAGAATTTGACATAAGAAAATGGAGTCCAGGCAGCAGAATAATTTCAGATCCCACCAGCCAGTGGAGGGGAGACATCTAAAATACTTTCTGGCCTACTCGGGCTAACACACACATTTAGTGGAACAGAACTGCACCCGGAGAGGCAGGGACTAGAGAAAGTAGAGACTGATGCGGAGATTTCAAAGCAAAGAGTAGCTCAAGTTCGAGTGAAGGAGTCCTCACACGCTCCTTGGAAATGCCGAACTGTTGTCTTTGTGACCTTCACAGGTGTCCTCAGCCTGGAGCACTCCCCCTGCTCTGACTTCAGCCATGAGCTGTCGGCAGGCCAGTCCACAGGCTGAGAACCCAGTGTGAATGTGGGAAACCTGCCGCCCAGGCTGACCTGAGCCTGGAACTTTCTTTCCAGAGGTCTGCTTAATCTGAGTGAAAGCTGGGACAGGCCGTCCTCTCAGAAGTATTTCCTCGCTGCCTCGAAAATAACCCTCTGGATAGGACAGGCCTGATTGTGAAAGGAAATTCCAGCTCTACAGGGGACCAGTCCAGACCCCTGTCCTATTGCCTAAATAATCACTTTGTGAGGCTTCCAAGAGCAGTATTTTCAGAATAGTTTATGAGAAATCTTCTGATAATATAATCTGCTCAGTGTGCAGAAAGATTGTTTTTTTTTATCTACCAAACACACATCACACACACACACACACACACACACACACACACACACACACATTGTGGGACATTTACTGCTAATTTCAAAGAGCAGCTAATGGGTTTTTTCTTCCCCTAGTCATCTGGGATGCTGAACAATTTTAAATTGAATTGTTCCTGAAATATTGTGAAGAGATGATTTGAATAAAACTCTCCTGCCCACTCAGACTGTGCTTTGGGCCCTCAGCCACAGTCTGGGGTCCTGTCACAAATCCAGGCCACCATGTTGTCACTTCCCTGACCCTGAAGTGCTTGACCTGATGGGTAGCACATGTTGAGGAGTCCCCAGGACACAAGTGACATCTGCATGTCGATTTCCCTCTGCTCTAACACCAGCCAGTGCTGGGTGGCACTGCAGAGGCTAGGTTGTGGGCTAAAGATAGCCACAGAGGTCCCCAGAGAAGGTAGGTCACTGCTGGCAGGCAGGACCCAGGTCTTTCTCTCTTGGTAACTCCAGGACTAGCAAGTGCCATGCCTGCAGTTGCTTTGAGAAGTGGGTGGCATCAATCTGCAGAATGAGGGGTAGTACCATCTTGTCTCGGGAGTCAGGTGGGGGGCAAAGTGCAAGAACTCAGCTGAAATGAGGCTGCTGTGGGGTGTGGCACATGGAAGAACAGGAACCAAAGAAATGTCGGAGACCTGGTGTTGGATTAAGTGAACCCAGCCTCAGGATTAGGTGAACTTGTCAGAAGTGCTGGCTGCTTTTCCATCTCTGTCCCCAGGAGCTTTTCCATCGCCTTAAACTCAAGTAGAAGCTGCAGCTGTGAGGACTGCTGGTGGGCCTCAGGGGAACACAAGGCCTCTGGAGGGGCTTCACTCCAGCTCCCCTCACCCCTCTTTCCTGCTGAGACCCCCATCTTCTCATCCCCCCCAGATACAGGTTTCTAAGAAAGCCAGAGGAGGAAATTAGCATGAAAAAGAGAATTCTAAGTATTCTTCTGGGTTCTGTATGATCCATAAAAAACCTTCAAAAGAATTGATTTTTCTTATTTCCAGATATGTAAACCAAAGCTTAGAGATAAGTCACCCAACTTGGGACACTTTGGACAGTGAAAAGAGTGCTAAAAGACTTATAAAGTATTTACTATCTGAAAAAAAATTGGTTTTATATTTTTGAACTTACAAAATAATTATACTCAAAAACTCTTAAGAATAAAATTCTTTCTTAAAAAATCAACAGACATAAACCAGGACTGGCAAGAGGCATTCTGTGGTTGCCCTGATGTAAGTGACTTTTCCAGGATCACACAGCTAGTAAGTGACAAAGTCAGGCTTCAAAGCCAACCTCATTCCGTGATTTCATGCTGCTTCCTTTTGTAAGCAAAAATTGTTGGAAGTCTCCTAGGTGTTCCAGAAGTTTCCTTCCAGCCTCAAGCATGCTCCTCTTTCCATGCAGGAGGTAGACTTGTCTGCCGGGCCATGTCCTTCCTACCTAAGCTCCTGTCAGATGGCTCCCAGTTGCTGTGCTTGAGCCCAGGCTGACCACTTCCTAGGCAGTGGCATTGGAGGTGGGTGTGGCCTTGCCTCCAGGAGCTCCTCGCAGCTTGTGCTTCCTGACAGCTGTGGACACTTGGCCTGACAGCAGACCTCCCACTACCCTGACTTCCAGCAAGTGGGTGTTACTAGGCCTGGATGTCTCCGTCTCAGGTCCTATGTGTTTCCTTCCCTGCTCCCTCGGGTTCTGGCCGTTGCTTCTGCCTTGACTACCCGCCCTCAAGCATGACCCTGGGTCCCTGGGTATGGCTCCCTCCCTGCACAGCTTTGCTCACCCCTCCCTGACTCAGTCCAGAAATTCCTCTCTGACTGTGGTCCCTCCACCCCGCCTCCACGCCCCTATTCACAATTTGACAGTCTTTGAGATTTAATCAACTAGTTCATTGAGCAATCCAGGTGTATACCCACCTGATTTGAAGTGATTTAGTTTAATGAAGATAATCATGTGGCCCAGGTTTTCTGGGGCAGCCCTAATTTCAACTATTCTGTCTCTTTGTCCTCACAAAAACTATCAGGTACTAAAAATCCTGGTATTTTGGCACAGAAACATCACCTTCAGGATTGCTCATGGCACCCAGAAAACAAAAAGGAAGCACAAATCCCTAGTCAGGCAATATGTCCTAGTTTTGGCTCAGGACATACAGGTCTCTGTTAAACCATTATTTTTTGCAACCTGGGTGAGCCTAAGAGAGAACAGCTTTTTTGTTTATTTTCTTGAATCATAATATTTCTGTCTCTAGTCCCTGTGTTTACTAAAGACACATCATGGTAGGACACATTTATTTACAAAATAAGTTTTAGTCTTATTATGCTGGCCTGGTTATTTGTATAAAGTGCAGCAACAATAATTATTTGCCACCTAGGCCCCTTTTAACAGGCGAACATGGCAGGGACAGACATTCTAAAAAACTGCAAGTATTGTCAGAGACTCTGACTAGTCTGTGGTTTCTGAGTTTTTATTATTTTCTGCAATTTGGACTAAATCCTGAATTCTTTCTGGGATACAAATTCCTAAACTAACACTTTCAAAATTTTCTTCCATTTTTCTGATTTGGACTCAATGAAATTAATACTACATTATTCCTTGTAATACAGGCAGGAAAAACATATCAGACTGTCATTGCCTTTCTCTTCTGTAACTAAAAATGCTTTGAGTCTAACATCTGGGTAAATTCTGCCCAATGTTAAAAGAAAAAAAAGAGGCCAGGTGTGGTGACTCACGCCTACAATCCCAGCACTTTGGGAGGCCGAGGTAGGTGGATCACCTGAGGTCTGAAGTTCATGACCAGCTGACCAATATGGTGAAACCCCTTCTCTAGTGAAAATACGAAAAATTAGCCAGGCGTGGTGGCACTTGCTTGTAATCCCAGCTACTTGGGAGGCTGACATAGGAGAATTGCTTGAACTCGGGAGGCAGAAGTGGCAGTGAGCTGAGATCGCACCATTGCCTTCCAGCCTGGGCAAAAAGAGCAAAATTCCACCAAAAAAAAAAAAAAAGGAAGAAAAAAAAGTTAACCCTGCAAAATCTAAATATATTTTAATATATTCAGAGGATTTTGTGTGTGTGTGCGTGCTTTATAAATTAAATAGGGCATTCTTGACCTGGACTGCATAACTTAATAAGTTATGCATATGCCTTATATGTCCAGAAATTGCCTGAAATTAAAAGCATATTTTTTGTGCATATGTATAGGTGCAGTTTTTGAAGGAGCGGAAGGTTGCTGTAGGCCACAAAGTAGGTTTTTGGTGTTTGTGAACTGCATGAATCACACCCAGAAAAAACTCCCTGGCCAGCAGAATTCACTCTACAACTGCTCATTGAATGGGGGCTCTGGTGCTCCCTTGGACCCCCTGGGGTTCTGCAACCTGTCTGAGGCACGTGGCTGTGCTGCTTCATCAGCAAGACTTTGATTTTGCTTGGTCTCCTTGCTCTTGGGAGCTGTAGCTTCTCTGTGATGCCTCCTTCCCTCTCTGGCCTGCAAAGTCCTTGAAACCCACTGTGGCTGCTGCTATAAATCCTGCCTTATCTATGGATGGCTGACATGACTTTCAGTTACACAAATGGAGCAAGCAATGTGCATGCCAGGCAACCCAGGCTACTTGGATTTCAGCAAACAGTCAGTTGACACCTATTGGTACCAGGCACTGTGCTAGAACCTAGGTGTAGGAAGGTAAGATAAAAAATGATGACAAGACCTGTTGTGGTGGCTCATGCCTGTAATCCCAGCACTGTGGGAGGCTGAGGTGGGTGGATCATGAGGTCCAGAGACAGAGACCATCCTGGCCAACATGGTGATACCCTGTCCCTACTAAAAACATAAAAATTAGCTGGGCGTGGTGGCGCGTGCCTGTAGTTCCAGCAACTCGGGAGGCTGAGGCAGGAGAATCACTTGAACCCGGGAGGCCGAGGTTGCAGTCAGCCGAGATCACGCCACTGCACTCCAGCCTGGCGACAGAGTGAAACTCCATCTCAAAAAAAAAAAAAAAGACAAGCAGCTCTTGCCTTTCAGATGACTCAGACAAATAAGCAACTCATTATAAGTAGTAAAAGGGCAATGATATGGAATTATGGTCCCTATCTTGTCAGAGCTGTACAGTGACACTAACACTGTAGAAGGGTGAGCCTGCCCTGTGTTCCTCGGTGTCATCATTTACTCATCTAACAAATATTGATGGTGTGCCCATCCCATGTCAGATACTACACTAGGTCCCAGGATCCATGGCTGAGCAATCACAGACAGAGTTCTCGCCTAGGGTGGAGACAGACATAAATTAAGTCAAACCACATAAAATTATGACCGAGATGTGGGTCGTAAGGTGGGGAGACATGGCGCTGTAGCAAATGT
Source organism: Rhinopithecus bieti (assembly GCF_001698545.2). Lineage (NCBI taxonomy): Eukaryota > Metazoa > Chordata > Mammalia > Primates > Cercopithecidae > Rhinopithecus > Rhinopithecus bieti. Next base: position 2,568,764 of record NW_016804119.1, on the reverse strand, counting down.
AGAGACTATGATAGGGGATGTTGGGTCTTGTCACAGGATCTCGGAAGCTTCCCTAAGGAAATGATGCCTGAACTGAGATCTTAAAGAAGGAAAAATGGGAGATAATTGGATGAAGAGTGCAAGGACAATAAGGGAACTCCAGGCAGAAGGCACAGCATGTACAGAGGCCCAGTGGTGAGGGGTAACCTCGTTCCTGTTAGAAAATGAAAGAAAAGCCACGGAGGCCGGAATCCAGAGAGTGAGGAGCACTGCCTATTATGAGGCTGCAGCCAGACTGTGAAGGGGTCAGTTTGGGTTTTGGTCTATATGTTGTTACTCAATGGCAAGCCTTCAGGATTTCTTTTACGGTGGGGTCTTGCTCTTTTGCCCAGTCTGGAGTGCCGTGGCAAGATGATAGCTCACTGTAACCTTGAACTCCTGGGCCCAAGCAATTCCTCCCCGGCCTCAACCTCCCAAGTAGCTGGGACTAGAGGCGTGTGCCATCATGCTCTGCTAATTTTTATATTTTTTATAGAGACAGGGTCTTGCTGTGTTGCCCAGGCTGGTCTTGGACTCCTGGGCTCAAGCAATACTTCCACCTCAGCATCCCAAAGTGCTGGGATTACAGGTGTGAGCCATTATGCACAGCCCCTTTGGGATGTTTTAAGCAGGAACATGACATGATATATGAGCAAACCATTTCAACTGGGGAGATCAGGGAAGTTTTCCTGTGGTAGATAAGTGACTTTGGAGCTGACTTTTGCAGGATATATAGGAGCTCAATTGTGAAAGAACAGGAAGGACCTTCATGGGAACTGGTGAAGATGGAAAATGCGGAAGAATGAAGGCATGCACGGTGCCTGGGGAGTGGTAAGCTGTGGGTATGATGGAAGCATTATGTCTTTGAAGGAATGACTGGGAAAGCTAAGGGAAGCCAAACCATGAAGAGCTGAAACACTACACTGGAGGGTCTAGGTTTTATTAAGTGGGAAGTCAGAATTTTTGGGAAAGGGTATAGCATGATCTTACCTGCAACTTGAGTCCTGAAATTTCCACCAGAAGTGGTCCAGCCATTTCTAGCTTCTGGCATCCATCTCCAGTTGTACAGACGGGGATTTTAAACAAGGATTGCCAGATAACTTGTATTACTGAGGAAGAAACTATGGCTTGGTTCCCCTTTTGGCATGGGAGTGTCTTTGGTCATCATTGTACATTGGGGTTGGTTGCATTGATTCCTATGAAACAGAAGAATTGCAAAGTCTTAATCCCACAAAGCAATGGGATCTAGACGTTCTCCTCATGTTCTGCCATTGACCATGGATGAGGCTGCACTATTGGGGGAGTCTCCGAAGCAAGCAAATGAAAGCTAAATTTATTATGCTTTTGGAAAAGTGATAGCTGCATTGAATTCTCAAGTTTGAGATTTCTTGGTCTCTAAAACCTAGTCGGTAACTGGAACAATTCTAAACTTTCAAGTTCCCACTTCATGGAGAAATCTTAAACATCTTCCTGGGATGGCATTTGTATGGCGTGGAGAATGTGCTTGAATGGTACTAAATGGTTGAACCTCTGCAAAAGAAAGCAACCATTCTGTGAAGGGAGCTGGAAGACCAGTTTGTTAAATATACATTGTGACTTCGAATACTTCAACAAGCCACAGAAATAAAGCAAAAATACGTGCTGAGCGTTTCTTCCTAGGACACATTCTGAAGGTGAAGATATAAGAGGAAATAAGTATTGTTTTGAAATTCTTGAGATATTTTCTGTACATGTAACAGTACTTTTAAAAAATATGTGTATTGTTTGAGAATTGAGGAAGATGTTCTGTCCTTGAAGTGCCTGAAGGAAGGGAAAACGAAAATGGGAAGTAGATTTTGTTGAGTGTCTGATTTGTTTAGGGCATATCCCACATGTGGTGTTTTACTCACTCCTATGACAAAGCTGCAAAGCAAGATTTACTGTACCCATTTTATGGCTGAGGTGAAGGCAGGCAATTCATAAATGGCAGGTCTAAAATTTGGATTTAGGGTTGACTGTCTCCATGTCCATGTTGTCGCATTATTCCAATTTTACAAATGAAGAACCGGAAACTAGAATTTCATTGCTTAAATAAATGATGGTGCCACCTCTCAGGTCCAGGTTGTCTGACCTAGTCACCGTATTGCCTCTGGGGAATTATGGAGTGAAACCCAAATCATCATAATAATACTAAGTAATGTTTACTGAGCGTGGTGCTGAACTCTGCACAGATTTTTATCTCATTTAACTGTCATAACCACCCTGTAAGGTAGGTGCTTGTATAATTCCCACTGTCTAGGAGAGGAAACTGAGGCAGGGAGCTGAAATAATTTAGTCATGCTCACATAGCCAGCACAGGCTAAATATGTGATTCAAACTTGTACATTCTGTCTCTAAAACCTGTGACCGGCCGGGCGCGGTGGCTCAAGCCTGTAATCCCAGCACTTTGGGAGGCCGAGACGGGCGGATCATGAGGTCAGGAGATCGAGACCATCCTGGCTAATACGGTGAAACCTCCGTTCTACTAAAAAAATACAAAAAACAGCCGGCACGAGCGGGCGCTGTAGTCCCAGCTACTCGGTGAGCTGAGACAGATAATGCGGAACCCGGGAGGCGGAGCTTGCAGTGAGCCCTGAAGATCCGGCCACTGCACTCCCGCCCTGGGGCGGCAGAAGCAAGACTCCGATCCAAAAAAAAAAAAAAAAAAAAAAAAAAAACCTGTGACCAAAGCTCCATTGCCACACAGCCTAGCTCTCAACAACCCACCCAGAGAAGCTCTTTGAAAGAGCTCTGCCTGCTCCCACTGAGACGATGCCTCTGTTTCTCACTAATACAGCTCCCGGGTCTAGTGTTTCCTTTTATATCCATTTGTCCTGCATATAAAGATACTGCTTACGTATGTCATACCAGGCTGTAGGAAATGCCATCCGTGTGTTCCCCTTGACCAGCTCCTAATTCAGAAGGTTTTGTTCTAAGTATCCTGTAAGAATTTGAGTAAGCTTAATTTACAGGGCCATAAGCCATAAGACACAGTTTCTTTATGGATAGGTTTCATTTACTGACTTGTAGGATAGATGACTCATAAATAAATTGCTCCTTTTCCTTGTCGATTTCTGTCCCTATCTTTGGGAATGCATGGTTGCCTTAAATATCTGCAAAGAAAAGAAATTGGATTCTGTGTTAGTGGCACTGCTGGTTCTCTCTCTCTCTGTCTCTCTCTCTCTGTCTCTCTGACACATTCTGAATATTTTACCCTTTTTTTCCAGCATGGAAATCTTTATAGTCCTAATAGAATTATTTCTTGTATGGTGCTTTATGCAAAATGGCATTATTAATATTAAAATGATAAATATTGTGACTCCTGAACTGATGTGTTTTGATCACACTTTAACTGTGGCAAAACACTTTTTTAAGATCCTTTCAAATGTTGTTATAACCCTATATTCACATGCCTACACAGATATGGGTCATGTGGGCTGACATTTAAAAAGATGAAACCCAACTAATTCTCCCACAATAGTCTTTGATATAAATTACAAGAGAACAACAAATTGTTTTGCTTCTGATGAATGTAGGGTAGGTATGTTTCAAAAGAAATGTTAATCTTTGCTTTTCAAGAGGGAAGTCTTAAAATGGATTTTGGACCTTGGCTCAAAAGCTGAATTTTTATGTTAACCTGGCCTTGACTATGCCAGACAGAGTCTCCCTCAGTCCTTGGGAGACAGAACCATGCACAGTGCTTGCTGCATCATTGCAGTCTGATGGAATAAAATGAGTTTAGGGCCAGGTATCAGGAGGCACAATCGCTGACACCAGCTTAGTTACTAACAGATGCGCTGAATGACTGGGGCAACTTCCTTCCCCCAGCGCCTCCATTTCCCCATCTGCACAATGAAGGACTGCAATTAGGTGGTTACTAAAGACTCTCTGGCACTAACATTTCATGATTCTATGATAATGGCCATGGGTGAAGTCCACAGAGGCCTCCTTCTTAAATGCTTAATGTAGAATTAGTACTTTATCACTTTTTCAATTACTAGCCTCTCTAGTTTTTCTTTGGAAGGAGCAGAAAAAAACGAAGTACAAGAAATGATAGGTCTTGTTATACCTGAAAATATTGATAATATAAAAAATATTCCTTATACTGCGTGTTGGTGAAAAACATAGGTATCTGTACAGAGCTAGGTCCTTTGCTATTTCTAACCTTTAACTCACAAGGAAAGGATTAATTGTCCCATTTTACAATGAAGAAACTGAATTTCAGAGACGTAAACTCACTTGCCCAAACTTGTAACGCCACTAGAGAGAAAAACCCTGGTGTACAGAACTCCACACTTGAGCTTGGGTGCTGTCTCCACAGCCAGCCTGCCCTAACATTTGTGGGGATTAGGGCAAGAGAGCAAATGGACGCCATTTATCTAAATATTTCTAAGTCAACCTTCATGTTTTCCCCATGGGGGCCTTCTTTACAAGGTATACATATGTGCCATTGTCATACTCTACTCCTTAGAATCCACGTTGGTAGCAGCGTTTCCTGCCCTCTGATCTAGCTCATATGAGTTATCTCAGCTGTCCTTCATCAGCCTTTGGTGAGCTGGAAGACTGGGCATTTCATAGCTTCCTGTAACCACAGCTACTGACTAACGACCCACATGTCTTTAGCTCTTATATTAGTTTCCTGTGGCTGCCATAACAAATGATCATGTACTGGGTGGCTTAAAACAATAGGAATTTATTCTCTCATAATTGTGGAGTCCAGAAGTCCAACACCAAGACATCAGGAGGGTTTCCTCTAAAGGCTGTAGGGGAGAATCCTTCTTTGCCACTTCCAGCTTCTGGTAACTCCAGGGGTTGCTTGGCTTGGGGATGCATGTCTCCAGTATCTGCCTCTGTTTTCATGTAGACTTCTCCCTGTATGTCTGAGTGGCAAATCTCCCTCTGCCTTTCTTTCATAAGGATACCTGTCATTGGATTTAGGGCCTAGGAGGATCTCATCTCAAGATCCTAAACAAAGAGTCCAGCAAAGACTCTTTTTCCAGAGACGGTCATATTTGTAGGTTCTGGCAAACAGGTTATGGACATATCTTTTTAGGACTACCATTTAACTCAGTACAGTTCTGGATGCCACCAGCTGGGCTCAGCCAGGGCTAGGGAGATCATTGGATGTGCACAGGCATAGATGAGGCCAAAAGAAACATGGGAAAGAATCACAGTATGCAGAGAAGGAGCAGGAGATGAACTTGGGGAAGGAAAGGAACATTTACTGGGGAGAGCTGCAGCAGTTGGCACACCAGGGCCCAGGGCTGTGGCATGAAAGCCCAAATACATTTCAACAGTCAAAGTGCATTAAGTTTCTACTCTGTGAGGTCCTATGGGAGAAGTCAAGACATTTCAGCCAATGCTGAGGACCATGGTTTGCAGATTGGTGACAGGAATAGCAAAGAAGAAAGAACCCTTTTGTGATAGTAATTCAGGTGGTCCCAGGATGCAAACCATGCTGGGACCTTGGTAACATCACAATGGTGAAGGCTGGCAGGAAGCCATGTTGCAGTGAGATGGTGGCTGAAGAAATGATTTCCAATCCAAAATACAGCTCAGCAAAGGATAGAGCCATAAACACTAAGCAAGGGAGGCCAAGTATTAGATTAATCATTGATAAATGATATCATTAGTCATATTAAAAGGTACCATTGATCAGGTATTTACTGTGTATCAGGAGGTTCTGTGCTAAACATTTTTTACTGAGATCAATTTATTTAATGCTCACAACAGCCTATGAGGTAGGCCCTATTTTTTAGGGAAAATGTGAGACTTGGAAACGTTCAAGAACTTACCTAAATCCCACAGCCATTGGGGGGCAGGGCTAGTATTCAAAATCTGGATGACTTGAGTCTTTCTTTCTTTAGTCCTTGACTGAGCAAATGGGTGGAGATCTGCCCATATCTGGCAGGGGCCAGCCAGTGCCTAGGAGTACAAGGGGGTGCTAAGTAAGTCTCTGGGAGGGGAGACATAAAAAAACTAGGGCCTCCATCAAGCTCGCTGGAGTTCACAATGGAGCCTCAAGCTGGGGACTAGTCAAGGAAGCCAGCCAGACCAGTTGGCATGGACTGAGGCAGGAGGCTGGTCCTGCAGACTCAGCTATGGGCTAGCCCTGGAGATGGCAGCGGCTGTGTGTAGGGGATTTCATGCCCCAGAGCTTGCTCCTTGTTCATGGAATAGTGGTGAAAGGAAGGCAGACATTCTTGCAAAGGAAGCAGCTCAATGATTGGGAGTGAGGAGACTGTCTCTCTACTAGGAACTTCCTGAAGCAGGGTGTGGGCTATTTTGGTTCTTCCTGTTTCCAATTAAGATCAGCTCAGGAGCAGATTGGAGGCAAGGGAATGGGTTAGGGGGATGGGCCTCAATGCCCCCAGCCCTGAGAGAGTAGAGAGGAAGTGACCTGGCAGCTGACAGGCCCAAGTCTATGTGCATGTGTGTCCATCAAGAGATGGAGGGAGATGGGGGACTTGATTTTTTTTTTTTTTTTTTTTGATAACCCAGTTATGGGCAGGGGACTCTGATTGCAATTTCTCATAAGTTTGCCTCTGGCTTCCACATCCTACCATCTCAGAGTCTTTGTCTTCCCTGTGTAAAAAGTTAAGGCATGTACAAGTTCAGAGAATTTCTCAAAATGAACTTATTAGCACGTTAGTTATATAAATAAGTATTTTAATTTTTGTGGTGTACATTAAAGTTGGTGGATGGGAGACTGTCAGAATTCTTAATCGTCATGAAATATGCTCTTAATAATCGGTTTTATTAAATCTAAATGAAATGCCTGTATGAGGCCCTATTTTAGTATTTTCTGAACTCACTGCAGCTTTTTTATCTCAAACAGCAACCACAGTCATTCTAAATCATCATCAAATTAACTATTTATGTTCCCTTTCACAAACGTTCCCTTTCTCCCCCTGCTCTGCCTCTCCACCAGCCTCTCCACAAATCTCCTGTTTTATGAAGAAATAATCAGCTCTTGCAGCTCAGCGGCGGGCACCCTTTGTGCGCTGGAAGGGAGATCCAGTCATGAGGCAGAGCGATCCCCTGAAGCTCCAGAAGTGCAGGGGAAGCGTCTCCTCAGAGGAGGCTATTCCTGAATGAGAAGTCCTCGGCGTCAGGGAGCAAGAGAGTATGCCCACTGGAGTGCAGCCTTTGTAGAGAGACATCTGATGGCTCCCTTAGTCAGCTTCTCTTGGCAGAAGGCCAGTGAAAAGGTAACGCCTCATCTCCATTCCCTTTAGATGTGATTCGGAGGAAAGAAGCCGACCAGTTTTTCAAGACCTTTTCTGTTCTGCGTTTTGGAAGCATAGCGGAAGTTTTCCAATGCAGAGATATGAGTTGGCCAAAACAATGGTGGCAGATACAATGCAATGTCATTTCAAAGTCTGGAGAAGATCATGAACCCTAACCCACAATCTTCTAAGATGCAGGGAGGAAGAAAACTCAGAGGTGACACCTTCTTTGTATGGACAAATTTCCCCGCCCCTTACTTTGGGACAGTAAGTTGGATTTTTACTAGGAAAAAAGGAAACAGAGAATGAAGTAGTGTGGTATGGGAGCGTGTAGAGTACAGGTTTCGTTTCTTTCTTTCTTTCTTTTTTTTTTTTTTTTTTTTGAGCAGAGTCTCGCTCTGTCCGCCCAGGCTGGAGTGCAGTGGCCAGATCTCAGCTCCACTGCAAGCTCCGCTCCCGGGTTCACACCATTCTCCTGCCTCAGCCTCCCCGAATTAGCTGGGACTACAGGTTTTTTTTTTGGCACACTCACCCGGCTAGTTTTTTGTATTTTTTTAGTAGAGACGGGGGTTTCACCGTGTTAGCCAGGGATGGTCTCGATCTCCTGACCTTGTGATCCGCCCAGCTCGGGCTCCCAAAGTGCTGGGATTACAGGCTTGAGCCACTGCACCCGGCCGAGTACAGGTTTCTTATCCTACGATGACTATCATCTTGCCCTAACCCCTGCAGGAGGCTGGCACCATCCTGGGAGCCCCGTGCCGTGGGTAGGGAAATGGAAGAGATCTGCCCAGCTTCATTCAGCCTTTGCCACCCTCACTTCCCTCCATTCATCAGGACACCCTAGGCCAGGAGCCCCCCTTTCTTCAGCCCTTCTGCCTTCTGTTGTGACTCTGTTCTTTTTCCAAGGGTGGAGCTGAAGCTGGACCTTTGGTCAAAGCCATCACTTTCAGGTCCATTAGTGGCAAATGGGGTGGGGGGACCAGCTAGATATGAAAAAAGCTTTACATTTTCTATGGAAACGTCATTTAGCTATAAGTACAATGGACACCAAAGCTCACCTACTTGAAAAAGAGGGATATTCTCCCAGGAGGAGGCAGAAGGAGGGAGTTAGAGAAAGTCTCAGCACCACCAACACTGTTCCATCCCACATAGGGAGCTTAATTAAGGCCAGGGGTAGTGAAGCCACTTTTCCAAAGTGACACAGCTGTTAGCACAGAATCTAAACCATTTGGCATAGCTCCTGGTTCTGAACATAATATCTCTATGACCTTATGGGAAACGATTTCCTCTTCTTCCTCCTCCGTCCAGCCTTTCCTAATAGCTCCTCAATACGTCTGGGCTCTGTTTTGGCATCTCAGCCGTGGGGGGATTTTTGGGGTTTGGAAGGAGCTTCCACTGTGATGGCGGATCTGGGTTTGAATCCCACATCTGCCACTTGCTATCGAGTGACCTTGGTCAAATGAGATAACCTTTCTGGGTCTCAGTATTCTCATCTTTAAAATGGAGGTAATAACATCTTCCTCATTAAATGTTACTTCATTCTTTCCTTCCACAAGAATGAATGCCATCAATTTAGGAACAGGATTCTGGACTGTGTTTGGCATCATTTACATGCTGCCATTACACAAACAAAGATGTTTGAGCCTGCAGTTGGCACTACTTTTTTGTAAACTGAAGTTGTCATTAAACTGAAATGAACACAGTATGTCAAGTTCAGCTATTTTTACAACAGGGAGAAAAACGCATGTCACTTAAGGACATAGCCCCCATCACAAGGAGCTGGGAAGGCACATTTCTGAACACCGACATCAGGCAAACCAGGGGCTTTTCGTAAGTTCAGCTGTGCCCTGTGAATGTGATGGTTTCTGTTCTCTGTCGTGGCTCAGATGGGCCTGAAGCCCAAAACAAAACGGTGGCATACCCTCTGCGGGCCTTGCAGGTGGCCAGTCACCAGAATGCACCTGAGTCCTGGTTCTTCTCAGTCTCACATCTGAGATCCTCACATCTGAGCAACCTTGTAGTCTAAGTTTCTACTAATCATTCATTCTTTCATCAGTTATTTACAAATATCTGCTTTAATCCTAAGCCCAGGGGACACAACAATTATCAGAGAGCACTGAATAACCAGAATGTGTACAAAGTAATATTGCACTTAAATGATAGAAAGTTACATTGAAATAGGTAAAATAACCAAACAACAATCGAAAACAATTGCATGTCAGCAAATCAGGAAATGGCTTTCAAAAATGGTCATTTAGAAGGGAGAACTAGGTTTTGCTGCAATCACCTCTACAGCAATGGAAAAAGAATTGGATTGCAACTCGGGGTAGCTAGGTGTAAATCCTAACTTTTGGTTCTGGATAAGTACTTTGTTTGAGCCCCAGTTTCCTCCTGTGTAAAACTGGAACTATAAATACTTTCCTTATGGTATTTTCATTAAGAAGATTAAAGTCAGTAAGGTTCTTGGAAGTACCGAGTACAGGGCCTGGTACTTAACAAGTGCTTGGTGAATGGAGGCTGAAACTGAATTTGGAGAGGCTGCAGAGAGGGTCAGAAGCTTCAAACAAATCTCACATCAGATAAGGTTCAGGCAGCGTGACTTAGAGCAGATGGCTCTTCAATTATCCAAATTAAATTGGATGACAAATTCACCCTGGAGATTTTTAGGTGAATTTAAATCCTGTGTCTCCTTTTCAGTGTTTTAGCTCCTTCACTTGCCCACCCACTGTGTAGAGTTGTTTTTCCTTTAATTTACTCAACATTTGCCTCTTTCAAACTCCAAGGGGAACTCTTTTGTTCTTGTGGGCCTAAACTCTTCATTGACAAAGGAATTAGGAAGTCTATGGGCCAGGGAAGTGAATCTACTCTGAAGCTGCATAATTAGTATCTGCCTCAAATAGCTTCTTCTAGTGCCTATTTAAAACAGAAACCAACTTGGTCTCAACTTCCTTGATTACCCTCCTGCCTTTTGCCCCTTCCGTAAAACAATGATTGTTTATTTTAGTTGATACCAGAAAGTCACAGAATCATAGGATTAAAGTGATAGTAAGTGATGGTCAGGGCCCTGCAGGGTCTGGTGTCCTGGGACTCCTTGTCCAGTGCTCTCCTTCCTCACGCAGTCTCTGCTCCGTGTTCAGGTGCTCACTTTGTCTTACCCCCACCCCACCCTCCTCAGCCCCTCCCTGTCTTGGACACATGCCTCATTCACTTACAACTGATACAAGGAACCCATCTAAAATATATTCTGCAAGCATAGGATCAGTGCATCCTCATTTCCCCTGAGTGAACTTATCAAAACCTATGATTGTTTTATTGCCTTCTTCTCATTGTCATCGATACTGTCATTCTTAAAAAAAAAAAACTTCTGCAATTACGTAGCAATGTTTGCTTTTCAAGGCATTTTTGTATACATTATTCCAGTTGATCCCCAGAAAACCTTCTGCAGTAGGTGTGGTATGATTATCTTTGTTTTATAGATGTGATAAAAACACAGACTTCCCTCAGTTCACACAGCAAGGCCAAGACGGAGCACCCACATCTCTGATGGCAGGCCGGGACTCTGCACTACGCCTCTCTCTAGGCACCAGAGCTCTTTAGGGAAACTCAAACACCAGCTCTTGCCATCGTTTTCTGAAATTCCTCTTTAGCTAATTCCACCACCCCCATGTACACTTGCAGGCCTCTTTCTTCCAGGAATGATTATGCAGAAAATGGGAACTGACAGTGATAGATGGACTTTTCCATTTTCTGCTAACGTGGCTATGAAGTCAGAGCCCATTTTAATGAATGTCCATTAAGGTCAAATTTGGAAAGCAGGTATTAAGAGTCATTGCCGCTAATTACACCCTGAGAGCTCTATTTGTATTTTCAAATTGGATAAAAAGGTTAGTAAAATGGAACGTTACAGCACAGGCTGACTCCCGGCTTGCTCTCCAAGTTTTCGGAAATGATCAGCTGCCCAGACTTGCTGAGAAATAATGTTCTGTCTTATTCTTGCCTCGTGCCTCACAGGTGAGCCAGCGCCATGAGGAGTGGCTGCCTCTTGAATCCTGTCAGTCTCCGGCAGATCCGATTACATCTGGGGCCCTTAAGAGTACTTCAAGCAAACGGCGCTGGTCTATTTTAATCCTGCTCCTTCTAGAAACCAGAAACTGTAAGGAGAGTCTTCCTGCTGACAGGTGGCTCCATAAAAGTCGTCCATCTGCTGCTAATTATGGCAGAAAGAAAATTCACAGAGCCGAGTTTTCAGTTTATTTGCTAAAGATCTCCAAAGGTGTAACTGTCTTCCCAGATCACAAGGCCATTCACAGCATTACATCTAGAGCTCTTGTTAATTATTTAAATAATTTACAACCCGGGGTGGCAGCGAGCATTTAACAGAAATCTGGCTGGGTGAGGATGGGTTTGATGGTTGATCATGGCAGAGGAGGAGAATCTGTTTTCACAGCTCACAGAATCTAGACTCATGGGGTTTTGTTTTTCTCCTTACCATTCTTTCCAAGGGAAACTCAAAAAGGGGCAGAATTAGGTATATTTTAGACTTGATTGCTTTGATTCCCAAACTTGAGTTCATCTCTCTCTCTTCTTCATGGTTTCATCTACAAAATGGGTACAATCTCTCAACTGTTTTACTCAGAAGGCTTTTGTGATCTTGGAATAGGATAATTTATTAAAAAGTGCCATGTATAGCGTAATATATAAAGAATTTTAGGCCTATGGAATAAACAGAAATGAGTAAGTCTGATAGGTCAGATGATAAAATAATTTAATAATAAAACACAGATATTCTTCCCTTCCCTGTAGTTTTCCTTTCCTTCTCCCATCTAGATACCAGTAGAATTTAAAAGTTGCTTCCTTATTTTTGTTCTTAAAAAATTATATGTCTCTCTCTCTCTCTATATATATATATTTCTCTTTTTCTTTCTGCAACAATAGCCTTACATTATAGTTTAGTCATGGGTTTATGGATCCATCTCCCTCTGCTAGACTGGGAATGATTTGAGGATGGGAACAATGTCTTATTCATAGTTAATGCTCCCAGTACCTAACAGGGCCTGAAACATTGTAGATGTTCAATATATGTTTAATTGAGGAGCCTTGACATTAAGCAAATGAAACAAAGGTGATTTTACTTTATGATGAAGTTATAGTCAATATTAAGCTAATTAGTGGCACTAAATCTGTCAAATTCAATCATTTTTGACATATTTGATGATTTTTCTGCAGGTGCTAGAAATACTATTAAATGCATTTTACAAGACGTATAGCTTCAAGTTGGGTGTGATGAACTGGAACCCTCCTAATCTGTTGTGTAGGTTCTGTCCTTGGGCATTACACAGAACCTTACGTAAGACTCTGGTTTGCAGGTATAAAATGAAGGTAGGATGGAGTTAACCACATGACTTAAGTTACATCAAATACTCTGATGGTTATAACATGGAAGGCAGAAATTGGTCACTAGTTGAATGATTTGCAGAGAATATACAGAAAATACACAAATCAAATGAAGTCATTGCACATGAAAATGGTAGAACAATGAGGCAATGGTGAGGTCAAATGCTAGGGTTCATGTATGAGACAAAAGCAGTGCTAGGTCCCTCCTGACTCCATCTAGCCCACTTTTTTGCATTATATTTGGATGTCCTTTTACCTATATTGTTGGAAATATATTGTTGGAATATAATTCATATGGTTTTCTATATATTCAAGTTCTCATAGAAGGCAGGTTAGGAAAATAAGTTTTTATAAAAATGACATAAAACAGCCCAAAACAATGAAGAAGTCTAAAAAAGTGACTAGAAAAGAATTGGCTGGGATAGTGAAAAGATTTTTATTGCAAAATGTCCTATTAGATAAATCTGGTTGCATTTGCTGTTGATTTTATTTTTAAAATGTTTTATTCTGCCACTGTTCTTTGCAGACTTTCTACTTCTGGTTTTTCAATGTTTCTCTATTCTTTGAAATGTTACATGCACATGGAAGAGGCAAAGTGGGCACTAGATTGGAATAGGCCTCTCAAACCCTACCATTGTTTGGATCTCAGTTTTGAACTAATTGCCTAACTTACTTTGTCTTTAATACTTCCTGTTCTGGTCTTACCAACTTCTTACCTTGTGACCCAGTCCTTTGAAGCTGAGCTTCACTTGGTCTCATTTCTCTGTGCAATTCTTGGTTGCTTTCCTTGATCTCTCCCTCTAAATAGATCTATTTTCTAGATATCTCTCAGCAAGCTCTCAAGCCTGCTGGGCAACCTCTTCTGGCCTGGCTTGGCCTTTGAAAGCATCACGTCTCTCCTGGCCCTTCTAGCCCCTTAAATAAGACTTGGCAAGACACTAGGTGGCTAAACCTCATGTTATGGGAACTTTTGGTTACAGCCAGACTTCAATGAGTCTTCCTCCAATCTCTCTCGCTTTTCACAATTTTTCCATTCTCCATTTTACTATTGCATAAGTTCCCATGGCAGGATTTTCCAAAATCTGTTTGTGCTCAAAGCCTTATATATTTGATTGAAAGAAACATTGCCATGGCACTTTCTTCTTCCTTTTCCTATAGCTAATTGTAAGACTTGATGAAAATGGAAAGGGGCTCCTACTTGGGAAAGAGCTGGAGAATTTTTGACTCATAGTCTGTATAACATGAACTAATATATATATTATGCATTGTTGTATGATATTCCTTATTGACATTTTCTCTCTAAATATATGGTTGATTCCACAGAAGGTAAATACTTCTCTCTTCTGTCTCTCTCAAGTTTAACACCATGCCTGCACATACCGTAGGATCATTAAGTATTTTTTTCTTTTTATATATTTTTTTATTTCAATAGCTTTTGGGGTACAAGGGGTTTTTGGTTACATGGATGAATTGTATAGTGATGAAGTCTGAGATTTTAGTGTACCCATCACCCAAGTAGTATACATGGTATCCAATGTATAGTTTTTTGATCCCTTGCCGCCTCCCTTCTGAGTCCCCACAGCCCATTATATCACTTGTATGCCTTTGCATACTCATAGCTTAGCTCCCACTTATAAGTGACAGTATATGGTATTTGGTTTTCCATTCCTGAGTTACTTCACTTAGAATAATGGCCTCCACCTCCATCCAAGTTGCTGCAAAATACATCATTTCATTCTATTTTACAGCTGAGTAGTATTCCATGGTGTATATTTAACACATTTTCTTTATTCACTCATTGGTTGATGGGCACTGGGTTGGTTCCATATCTTTGCAATTGTAAATTGTGCTGCAATAAACACATGTGTGCAGGTGTCTTTTTGATATAACGGCTCTTTTCCTTTGGGTAGATACCCAGTAGTAGGATTGCTGGATTGAATGGTAGATCTACTTTCAGTTCTTATGCAGTGGACAAGTTCTGCCTCTTCACCGCATCCACCTTGACATCTATTGTTTTTTGACTTTTTAATAATATCAATTTTTGCAGGAATAAGGTCATATTTCATTGTGGTTTTAATTTACATTTCCCTGATGATTAGCGATGTTGAACATTTTGTCATGTATTTGTTGGCCATTTGTAAATCTTCTTTTAAGAAATGTCTATCCATGTCATTTGTCCACTTTTGATGGGATTTTTTTTTCTTGCTGATTTGTTTATTTGTTTGAGTTACTTGTATATTCTGGATGTCAGTGTAAGATCATTAAGTATTAACTATAAAAGTCACCATAGTCTGTCCACTAACTCACACTTGAGTGTTATTGTTACCACCAAACAGCTGCCGAGAATCATATATTCTTAACTTTTCATTTTGTAAAGATGAGATACCTTTGTAACTCAAGGCCAGTGAGGTTATACTTTTGTTTTTCAAGAGGAATTATTAATGAGAATGTGCCAATAACCCTAACATGGTGTAATGATGGTCTATGTCATCCTGAATAAATAAACAATTATTTGGGGGTGATTTTGTGTTTTAGCAAAGATTATTTCTGTGAGTAAGTGAATTATATATGCAAAATATTTTTTGGCAGTTATATTCTTAACACTGCAGTGTGTGGCTTGATGTTTTGAGAAAATACCTCCATTGTTACTACTCTGTGGAGCTTTCGCCAAGGTACGTTTTGCTTTGCTAGTGTAGAAATGGCCTTTCTGTGGCCACTAAGGATTTCTTGGCAATCCTGAATCAAAATGTCCTTGCCAGAACCTAATTTGGGGAATTGCATCTTTTTCCCACTAATTAACTCCATTGTTTCAATTAGGAAAGAATGATTCCTTCCAGCCCAGAACACCGTCTCTGAACAGGAAGATGGCTTTGAAATGCTTTCACAATGAAGGTAAGGATTTGTTGCATTAAGCTCACCCAGCATCTCCTGTGGCCACATTTTCAAGGTGGCTGGCCCTGTTTTTTGAGGGTGAATATATTGGAATCAGAGGGTTATATAGAGTTGGAAGTTATATCAAAGGAATGCAGGGGAAGCTAAAATGATCTTATTGTTCCCATTTTATGGATGAAGGCTCCCTGAAGTCAAGTATCCAGGCTCATCACAGTTAGAAAGTGGAAGAATCAAAATTAGAGCATAGGTCTCTTCTCTCCTTGGATAGATAGACTAGTTCTAACTGGCTCAAGTGAATGTCACATCATTGAAATTGATATCCTTAGAAGTGTAGTAACTAGCTGAGTTAATCAGTCATAAATTCTAAAAGCCATATCAGCCACTTGACTCTCATGGTACATGACTGAAGTGATACTTTTCACCTAGAGTAGATAGCATAGTCAGCAGTCTGTGATCTTTGGCTAGGAAATCTAAAATTACTTCCTCTCTATTAATGCAAATTATTATAATTAACATCAGTGATGTATTTAATTGCTATTTGTAAAAGCTACTTTCTATCTGCATTAAGGTTTGAAAAATAGCTATAAATATTTTGGTGGCTTGTGACAGTAAATTAATTGCAGTACTGACTTAAGAATGATTTAGAACCTTGTTAATCTATTGGCTCATTTTCCAAGTTACTTTGCCCCTTAGCCAGAAAAGAGAAGTTACCAAAGATACCTTTGCCTTTGACGGATGTTTCTTATTTGTTATCCCCATATTGAATATTTTAATGTTCAGGGAGAATGGTAGAATGTAAAAGATGCTTATTTGGCCTTTCAGAAGAGGCTCTAGGAGCTGATGGAAGGAAGAATAATATTAACTTACCCTTTCCTATTCTCATAAGAGTTCTTGTCTCATGTCACCCATGGAGTGTTAACTGAGCACAAGACACGGGATCCAGGGTCGGACACATGTTCCATTCAGCTCAAAATATGCTCTAACAGTATATTTTGCTTCAACAGCATATTGAAGATTATCAGTGCTAACATCAAGAGGGTAGGAACAGAAATCAAACAACCTCTCCTACATCTTTAATCTAAGTCTATATTATCCAGCTATTAATTTACAGGGTATCATCTCAGCTAATATGTCATTTTGAATCAATAAGTTCCCTGTTTTGATTCCTAGCTGTGTGAAGAAATATTGCCTTTTATTTATTTGCTCTGAATCTACACTTATAAAAACTCCATGTACTGTTCTTTATGCTGATGTCACTGGTTTAATTAGGCAAGAATGGGAATACGCAAAGGCACCTGGCTGATGGTCCAGCCAGTGCTGAAGGTAGTCGTCATGAGAACACCATGTCCAGGGTATTGTTTTCTATTGTTTCCAAAATTGCTAGTCTTTGGGGCACTGAGAATTGAAGCAAATGTTCCCCTCCCAATATTGTATTTTGTCACCAGCATCCAACTAGCACTACTAATATTCAAATTCTCATTCTTACTCAGTATTTCCTTCCTAGTGTTATCTAGTATTTGGCTGATTTTTTTTGTAGCTGTGCATTGACAAATATTTTTTGGTAATAATGATTACAAAGTTTGTAATTTGCCATCTTTTTCTTATATATTAGGAGAAGATCTTCCTATTTAAGATTTATAGATTAAGTACTATGTAAAAGATTGGACTATATTGTAAGAACCTTGTATTAGTCAGTTCTCACACGGCTGTGAAGAAATATCCAAGACTGGGTAATTTATAACAGAAAGAGATTTAATTGACTCACAGTTCCACATTGCTAGGGAAGCCTCAGGAAAGTTACAATCATGGTGGAAGGCAAAGGAGAAGCAGACACCTTCTTCACAGGGCAGCAGGATGGAGTGAGTGCAAGCAGGGGAAATACCAGATGCTTATAAAGCCATCAGATCTTGTGAGACTCACTCATTATCACAAGAATAGTATGGGGGAAACAGCCTCCATGATCCAATTACCTGCACCTGGTCTCACCCTTGACATGTGGGGATTATTACAATTCAAGGTGAGATTTTGGTGGGGACACAGAGCCAAACCATATCAAACCTTGAGGGCAAGGAATAGTTGAGTTCATAATTTTATACCTAATGGTGCCTAAAATAGTACCTAAAATATGGTAGATACATGATCCAAATTCTCTAAATTAGAAGGAATGACTATGGCCTTTTGTGGTTATCAACATATTGTCTAATGATGAGATCAATTTTGGATGGAGAGATTCAATTTTGGAAAAGATGCTGACACATAGTAGTGAAAAACGAGGTCATTTGTAACTTCAGTGGGTGATTCCTTATTTCATTCACTTAACAAATATTGACTGAACCCGTATTAGGTTCTAGGCATTGGGCTAAGTTGAAGGAAACTAGAATGTAGTTTGAAATTCCTTTGGGGGCACTCAATTACATTTTTAAATACATTTTAATTATTATATCTCAACAGAGGTATAATTTACATAGAATAAAGTACATAAATGTAAAATGTACAGCTAAAGTTTTTACATTTATGTCCCCATATAACTACTACCAGATCAAGTTATACAATATTTTCATCACCCCAGAAAGTTCCCCCTTGGCCTTTTCTGTTAATTACCTCTCCTACGTAAATAACCATATTCCAATTTATACCAGCATATATTAGTTTTCTGTTCATCAACTTTTTATAAAAGAAATCATACAGCATTTGCTTTTTTTGTATGTCTGTTTTATTTTACTGAATATACTCTTTTAGAGATTAATCCATCTTGCATGTATCAGTAGTTTTTTTTAAAGTTAGTAGTTATATTTACAGAATTATATTATTTGAAATGGGATTAAGAGGACTCTGGGAAATGGCAGTGTCAAGGCAACAGTTTTTAAATCTCTGGAGCCACCCATTACAAAAAGTCGGAGTAGGATAACAAAGCCAAAACACCATGTACAGTATATCTACAACAAAACCAAGTAAAAAGATATCCCTACAAATGCCAAGCATTGAGCCATACTAACCAAACTACTATAGTAGACAGTGATACAGAAGCTAGACAGGGAAGATCCAATACATGTATAATAGGAGTTTTCAAAGAAATTTCAAAGAAGAAACCAAAGTATGGAAAATAATTAATATAAAATTAATAATTAATATTAAAAACTATAATTCACTCAAGCTTTCCTGAAATAAAAGTAAATAAAAAATATGCACTGGAAAAGGGCATGCTATTACTGAGAAAATCAATTCACAGTGGCCAAACTGGCTTAAAAATTTAAGAAAAGACTTCTTCATGAGCACCCAGATGTAGATACTGGCATTCACAAGAGAGGGGAAAAAAAAATCAGTTTGTCGTCAGTCTTTTCAAAAATAGTGCTTTAACCTGAAGACAATGAAGAAACATATTTAGAATGCTCAAGGACATAAATAATAAGCAATGGAATTGATGCCCAACCAAACTGATCTTCAAGTATAAAGGTTGTGGCAAAGTATTATATACATACAAAAACTCAGAGAGTGGTGTTCTCATTTGTTTTTCATCAGAAATTTACCAAATGGCTGAAGAAATATGGACATAAAGACTGATGTCTAACAGCAGCTTTCAGAATTATATTTTAACATTCTTCTGTAATAGGAGCACCATCATGGAACATTTCAGTCAATGACAGACTATATATACAATGGTGGCCCTATAAGATTATAATACCGTATTTGTTTCCTTAGGAATGTTTAGACACAAATACTTAACATTGTGTTACAATTGCCTGCAGTATTCACTATAGTAACATACTGTACAGGCTTGTAGCCTGGGAGCAATGGGCTATAGCATATAGCCTAGATATAGGCTATACCATCTAGGTTTGTTTAAGTACATTTGATGCTTTTCCCACAAGGAAGAAATAACTGCACAACACATTTCTCACAATGTATGTCTGTCATTAAGTGATGCATGACTGTATTTATTCTGAGAACAAAAGGCTTGAGTGCAAATGAACCTTTGAAGCAAGTCTGAATTAAATAAGGTATAGTCAAGGATAAAATAAGTGTTCAAGTAGTCCAGGTGTTTCAATATCAGAAACAAATTTATTATGAATGAATCTTCCTTAGGAAAACCACTGGTTGTGTAAGATGAAGTTCTGTGTATGACAGTGGAAGAATAGCCATAGGCCAGTATCCATGAACTGTTGCCTGCACGTAGCTTTTGTAAGGATCCAGGCACAAAACACCTGCAAAGAATTCACAGACAATCCATACCAACAAAGCTATACCCAGGCTATACCTTCTGCAAACAGTCACCTTACACAAAGTTTCCCTCAGGTTAACTATTTCCAGAAGTGGATATTAGCCTGTTCTGGAAAATAAAGTTAGTCATTCTGTATAACCCTGTCAAGAAAGGAGATCTGCAACCTGTGGTGGGTACAAGGTGATACATTGAAGGCACTGTCTACAGAACTGTGAGGGATTTCTGAGCTTGAAGCTTGTTTCACGTGGTCCTCCTATGAATGTCTACCTGTAATCCAAATACTCGAAACATCCACATTACATCTGGATTTGCGTTACCTGACTTTGGTTACAAAAAGCCATCCTCTTCCATTGCAGCAATACTTCCAATTTGTGAAGCACGTGTGTCTCATCCACACCATGGAACTCAATAGGATTGAAGGTCTGCCTCAAGCCACTTGTTCCAGACTTATTCTAGTTCTCTGGCTACATTTGCTGTATGCCCTATGCATCCTATTTCCACAGGAATGGCAGTTTGGGACATTTGAAAAAGTTGAAGTGCCCTGTTGCATGTCCTTGGTCCCCAAATCCAAGGATTGTTATTGTCCCCAGATTGTATTGCTTGCAGAAAGATAGGACACAGTATTTGAAACCAATGGGCTAAATTTTGCTAAATAACATCTTGTTTTATTTATTCACAAATAAAAATAATTTTGAGATACTCTATAAATAATTTTATTGAAAACAACGTTCCTTTTGGAATTGAACTGAAATAACCATGTCAGAAGCCAACAAGCAGATGGTAAACTTTCTGTTTCTGCTGACTTGGGCAGATTTTCCTTAAAGCTGAAGAGGGGTTCCATGCCCTAAGATCTCAATGCCTTCTCATACCTTTCAACTATATCAGATTTGGATCATTCACCGAAGACCCACATTTATTTCTAGCCTACGTAATCTCAGCGTTATCACACTATTTAATTACAGTACATGATTGACACCAGGAATGCTGAAATGTAAACCTGAAATTGTACAAAAGTATTAAATTCTAGTGTTAATGAACTCAGCATATTTAGTGTTTCAAGGTTTTGGGAGCCTGTAAGATATTTCTTGTTTTTCTGAGTAATTCTAGAACCATGTTTTGCTTATTGAGGTCACTAAAGGTCTGTTAGGTCAATATATTTGTGGCTTCAGTTTTTCTGGTTCCTGGCAGACCTGAGGTAGTTCCTGACTTCCTCTATGATTTTTATGTTATCTTTTTCCTTGTGTTATCTTTTCCTCTCAGAGGTACTGCCCCTTCTGAAACCTCTACCTCCATGATTCAACAGCATTTACCAAACAGTCATTCTACACTAGACATTTTGTTAGATATATTCACCTTTCCAAGTTAAGTTTATATACACATACAGTGACTGTATATGGTAGGAATATTTGTCACTTCTTTTTCAAAAGATAAGAAAAACTGAAGTTTATTAAAGGAGTAACATGCTTAAGGCCACAGAAAGTAAATTGCAAATTTAGAATTTGAATATTAAGGCTTTGGCACCAAAGCATCTGGTCGTGCATCCTAAAAGGAATATTTGCTAGCAAATTACTTACCTGGGTTTCCTATTTATTACAAGTGAACATAATTTCTACTTTATAGGGTTGTAAGAACCACAGATAATATACATAAAATACCTGGCACAGAGCCTGAGACATAACAAATGCTCAGTGGTGGTGGTGGTTGTTCATCTATAACACTCACATTTTTGTTTTAAATGCTTTTCATTCAATGTAACTTAGAGACAAGTGTTTAGGCTCTGGAGGTAGAGATTTGTACATGAATTCCATCTTCACTGCTTACTAATCATTTAATTCCTCATTTAATTCCATTATCTGAAAAATGGGAATAATAATAGTGGCTACTTGATAGAGTTGTTGTGAGGATTAAATAAAATAGTGTCAATTAAATTTTAAAAAGTGCTACTTCCCAGCAGGCACTTAATAATGACCAGTTAATACTGTCCTCCCTCAGTGCCAACCTGTTCTCAGAAAAGGATCAGGCAAATTCCTGTACCCTAAGAACTAAGTTATTGAGAAGTCTTACTACAACATTCCTTTCAGATAAGTGATTTGGCTCAAGATTTTAACATCTACTGGTGAATTTTTTGGAATCAACAGCACAAGCTGGTAAAAATCTGCATCTGCTAGATACATGTCCCAAATGTCAAATTTCAAACTTTGTGAAAAAATCCACCTCAGAGACACAACTTCGTACTGAATCCTTTAGTTTAGGTCTGGTCCACAGAATGATAGGCTCTCAGATGGGAAAGATCTTAGCAATTTATCTGGTCTGATCTTCTTACCATCAATTCCAGGTAAGCTGTTACACCCTCTCTGTGCAAATTGACTCACTGCTATGGATGAAGGTTAGGTCCACTCCTCCCCTGTACCCTTCTAAATTGTCAAAAGGACTCCTTTCTCTTATTCTGCACTCCTGATTGACTATTGTAGGGGCAATGCTGTAATGCTCTGTGCCAGTTCTTGTATTCATGTTTAAGTTCAATCTTTAACTTTTCCAGAATCTATGACTGGCCTCCTGAATAGAATAGAAGCTCCCTGAGGACATGGCTCATGAATTAAATTGCTTTGAACTAATTATTAATAGCAGCTCCTGTGTTCTGTGCTGTGCCATGGGGAGTACAAAGAAGTTGGTAATAAATAAATAAGTTGATAATAAATAAGTAGGCCAGGTGCGGTGGCTCACACCTGTAATCCCAGCACTCTAGGAGGCCAAGGTAGGAGGATCACTTGAGCTTAGGAGTTTGAGACTAGCCCAGGTGACAGGTGAAGCATGGTGAAGCCCCATCTATACCAAAAATACAAAAATTAGCCAAGCATGGTGGCACGCATCTGTGGTCTCAGCTACTCAGGAGGCTGAGGTCAGAGGATCTCTTGAGCCTGGGAGGCAGAGTTTGCAGTGAGCTGAGATGGCACCAGTGCACTCCAGCCTGGGTGACAGAATGAGACTCTGTTTTGAAAATAAATAAATACATAAGTAAATAATTGTAAAATAAGATTTTCAGCCCCAAATCAACAACAGCAAACCCATTTCACCTCTCCTATCAGTGCTGACCCTACTCTAACATGGTTTGTAGTCAGAAAAATGGCAGTATGTGGTATACATATACATACCACATACCATTCTAGAAAGAAGAGGAGAAGTGGGCATTGTCTCAGTCCTTGAAAGATAGGTAGAATTTTAATAGAAAGACCCATGAGTGACAATGGCAGTTCACATGGGGGATGCTTTGAGAGAAGGCATTAAATGTCCACTGTAGTGCAGAGTATCACACCTTCACTATGGTAGCTGTGCCACCAAAGACAGTTGAATTCAATACCTATAGAAAGACACTTCCCTCCAGCCTCAAATTCCAGGACAAGTCCCATGAGAGGGTGGCATCATTAAAATACAATTTTTTTTTGATATTGGCTCAGCTGGGAGTCATCTGGCTGGGATGCCAGGATTCAAGTGATCTGATTAGTTTACATAAGGAATTGGTCAAGTAGCTGAATATTAGAGGGAGGTCTCTAAGGGGACTTTGATTTTTTTTAGGGAGTTATGGAAAATGACAGCCATCATCAGCATTAAGCTCTCCTTCTTACTTTTGTAGAAAGGTGCCTAGATCGCCCTGGGAAAAGCGCTGTCTACAGTTGTTCATAGTATATATTATTATATAATTGTGTGGATTATTTCCCATTTACATGTGTCTGGGTTTCTATTGTAAGGGCGTAGTCATGTTGGTGTTGATTGGGCAATATAGCCAAGTGGTTAAAAGCATGATCCCTGCATATGAACAATGGCTCTATGACCACTAGCAAGTTACTTAATCCTGCCAACCCTCATTTTCCCCATCTGTAAAACTGGAATGACAGTCATGCAGATTTTCTAGGGCTTATGTGAGAATCAAGTAAAATAAACCACTTAAATATGCTAGTCACTGTTTTAACCAGTTTACTTTTTTTTGTTGTTGTGATGATCTCTCACTCTGTCACCCAGACTGGAGTGCAGTAGTGCAATCTCAGCTGACTGCAACCTCTGCCTCCCAGGTTCAAGCAATTCTCTGCCTCAGCCTCCTGAGTAGCTAGGACTACAGACACCCACCACCATGCCTGGCTAATTTTTGTATTTTTTGTAGAGATAGGGTTTCACCATCATGGCTAGGCTTGTCTTAAACTCCTGACCTCGTGATCCACCTGTCTTGGCCTCCCAAAGTGCTGGGATTACAGGTGTGAGCCACTGCGCCCAGCCACCACTTTACGTTTATTAAGTCACTTAAGTAACCTGACCATTGTAAAAGGAGTTGCTATTATTTTTTCAATTTCAACATGTGAGGAACTAAAGTAGCAAACAAGTGATTTGTCTATTATTAGTATTCTAGACACATTACTGTATTTTCTCTGAGGGAGAATTTCTTCCTGTGGAGCCATAGGATTCTTCTAAAAAAAAGTTTGGTGGCTTCCAAGCCTCTCAGTGTGAGAGCTTTCAATGTTTGAGATGATGTGGGGTAGGGGTAGAAGGTTCCTCATGAACCCAACCAGGCTGACTAGAGGCTTAGGTAAGGTCAATTTCAGCTTCTACACTGTTCTGTCGACCTGCACATTCTTTATGTGCCAGGACTTATCATATTTTCGGAATCTATATGACTCAATTATTGGAAAGAAATTGTATGATCATAATCTCATGAGGATTTTTTAGGATTTGTTTTTGTTTTGAAAAGGGATATATTTTAGAAAATCACATATTTATCAATTTCTAAGTGAATTTGCTGACCCATGAAAATCTTAGGCCAGTAGTCTTTATACAAAATCTCAAATATTTTCTCATGCCTGCCACACACCTAGCAATGCCCCAGGATTTGGGACTGAAGAAAACCAAAAAGACCTGCCTCGTTGTTGAGTTGTGCTTTTAATTTTTGTGAAGTGACTTTCCTCATCACTTCACAGAGCCTAACTTATCCCTCAGGATGACAATCAGGACACGACAGAACCAAGCAGGAAGGAAGCTAAGGACTCATGCCAATCTATGTCACTGAACAAGCTTGTGCCTCATATCTGCAGAGCATGGGTCTCCCCAGGCCACCTTCTCCTCCATTTGGACAGGTCTTGACGCTCTGTCCTCAGCCCTCATCTCAAATTTAGCATGTGCAAAGAAACATCTGGAGAATTTGTAAAACATAGACCCCTGGGCTACAGAGATTCTGATTCAGTAGGTCTAGCACAAGGCCCAAGAATTTGCACATTGAACATGCCCCCTTGAGCCTTCCTTAGAACTGCTCAACTCTGCAAGGAGCAAGCTCATTCTCACCACTGTCTATTTGTCTTTACTTTCCCCCCACTGATACACCTTCATCATTCCTCTTCACCCATCCCAATTCTATCCATTCTTGAAAATCTGGTACCAACTCTGCCTCTGCCATAAGCCTTCCCCAGCATCTCTGATCTCTCTCTGTCTCTCCACTTTAAAAAGAAATAAACCTTTTGGATCATTCTCAATCACATGATCTCAGCCTCAGCCATTCTCTGGTTTGTGGAAGGGGAGGGAGTGTGATATTGGATGGATGATTGATTTGTCCAGTTCTTGAGGAATGGCACCTATCTATTTCCCATCTCCAGTCGAAGTCCAGCTGACACCAGATGCCACCCGGGGTTTCAGTTATTCCCCATCACAGCCACAGCTCACCAAAACTGCAGGAAACTGGGCAGGAACAGCCCCCTGCATCCTAGACCTTAGACCCGCAAAGTCTGCTTAGTTGAAAAAGCACTCCCCTTCCTGTCCCAAAGCGTAGAGTTCTAAAAGTCAGAGTGGGTTGCGAGAAGCCCTACTTAACCTGTACAGGCTGCTTGTCTCGGCACCATTTCCTGAGCCCTTGGTTATTTTTACTCTCTCTGAGCTTCTTCCCATTCTTCAGGTGCTGGGCGAGGTGGTGTTCATTTGGCTTTGCTTCTGACACAAGATAAACGAGCTTGGGGCCCTCGGCGATTCACTCTGGCTGCCAGGGGGTTCCAAAATAGCAAACTATTTTTCATATCAGCAACGTGATATGAAGGGAGATGCAGCAGGTGCACTCCGCTTTCCCCTCACCGTCTGGGGCACGTGGTGGAGGGAGAGGATTCATTAAGTTTGCTCTTATGTCCAGGAAAAAGAAGGGACCTGCTCTTGCAGTGGCCATTCCCCTTTGACTGGATCAAGGTCTCACCTCCTGAAGGCGAATCTCGTCCTTGGGCAAGGTGGAAGTTCAGTTAAACAGCAGTCCGGGCGCCCCCATAGAGTTCAATGCCTTTTCTTTTCCTCATAGAAAGGTAAGGTTAGGAATGTGACTATCTGCTGAGTATTTTTTTTCTAACACCACCTTGTGTGTTAAACAAAAGAGCAAGATTTCTTAAACGTTTCAAATGTTTGACACTATAGTTCATTAAATGTAGGGTCATTTCAGAAAGTTCAAAGAGGAAACTTCTCTTTTATTTTCTTTTTTTTCCCAAAGATGTAGCAGTGAAAGATCAAACTGATGTGGCCTCTTTGAGTTTCTCCCTCATTCTCTTGGCTCATTAGAAAAAAAATACTGTTTTCATGGCACTGTTCACTATTAAAAAGTTGTCTCCAGCCCTGCATCTACTGGTCCCCCATCCTCCATCATGAATTATGTACATGTTTTTAGAATGAAAATTATAACAAAGCAAGGTGGATTTTAATTTATATTTGCATGTATTGTGAGTTTCCCTTGGATGTTTCTCCCCTATCAAGTTACTAGATCTTCTTGGCCAGAGATGAATTAAAAGTGAAATTAAATTATATGTGATGATGATGATGATGGTGATGATGATGATATGGGCTTCTTGAAATTGGGGTGAGGCTTAGGGGACAAATATTTTGTAAAAATGTTCAGAGTCAAGGTCAGAGTGAGAGAGCAATTATTGTGTAAAAGCTACATGCTAGTGAGTTGTGATTCAGTGCATAAGACACTGGAATCTGTCTTATAATACATCTTAATTTAAACATTTCTTTTCCCAGGGGACCACAGAGTATGTGGTGCATGAATAAATAAATGCCATGACTTATTTTGGAGTCTCCAATCATAATATAATTATGTGCATTGCAAATTTTCATATGCTACTTTTAGTTTCTAGGATTGCTTAAAACAATTATTAAACTGCATTGCAGGAAGAGATCTACCTCAGTTCAGCTATGAAAATGAAGTCGGAGAGGCTAGTCACATTAGACAGCAGAATCCCTTCCATGGTGAGCTAGATCACATCAGAGAAATGGGATTACAGTTTACATGGAGTTATACTAATGACTGGCCTGGCTCAACGAGCCTAGTAAAACCAGGTATAGACAGAGTTGTGACTCTCTCTTATTGTCTTGTCTTGCTGGGTTTTAGGGACCATTCCTCTTCTCAAATCAATGGTAGCTCCTAATCCCACCACAGGAAAATAATACATTTTTTCCTTCTTACGAACAGCTTTTTCTTTCCGTGGGCCACTAAGATCCATTTGCTAAATAACTCTTGAAGTCTAAAAAATTGTCTTTGAGTAGTCAGAAGAGGTGAATTCAACCTTGCAAATAGTTATCTAAAATCATCATCCATCCTCCTCAAAAGCCTTTTCTCTTTATACAGTGTGTAAGTCCTACCCACATGGGATAATTTGCCATCTTGTGCTTCCTCTCTAGCTTTGATTTCCACGTTTCATTCAATTTCATTTTATTAAGGAAACGTAAGAGAGATGCAGGATAGTGGAACAGTTAAATGCACTGGCTTGCAACCACACAGACCTGGGTTTGAGTCCTATATTTTCTACTACCTACGTATTTACCAGCTGTGTGACCCTTGGTAAGTTACTTAACTTCTCTGTGCTGCAGCTCTCACATGTGAAAAGGTGATAGTAATAATTCTTATCTTATTGGGTTGTGAGGACTGCAGGAGATACTGCATATAAAGAGTCCAGCAGAGTGCCCATGTGATTCTAATAAATATTATCAATTATCATATCAAAAGCATCTCACTACAGTACATCTACTCAGCTTGTAATTCTCAGTCCAATCTCATTAAGAAATCTGGAAAACAGTCGATCTTTGGAGTAACAGGATTTGGGTGCTGAACTATTCTATTTCATTTTCTTATGTTAAGGAAAATCCATACTTTTCTGAACAGACATACCCTTCTCCGCCATATCCCCCAGTCTCATGTACACTAAATTTGCTGCCTTTGTGGTGCCTATACTCTCTTAAGACCAGATGAAAAGGAATTGAGCAGCAAAGCAGGGGTTGTGGTTGTTTTTTGTTTGTTTGTTTGTTTTGCTTTTTGCCTATCCAAATACGTGACTTATTTTCTCTCTCTAAACATTTTGGGTCCTAGGTAGAAAGCTCAAGCTCTGGGCACATGAAGCCCCCAGGAGACTGGTGTTTATAAATCATCATTGACCTTCTTTCCATTTAAACCAGGAGCTCAGAACTTTGAATACATTGCAAAGAGTTTACATTGGTCCATTTAGGCTTCGGCTCTAAAGTAACCTGAGTGGGCTGTATGGGAGAGATAACCATGGCTAATAGGCCTGAGTGTGCAAGATAGGGGCCAGCCTCCTAAGGCAAAGTGTGGGAGAGGCAGAGACTCATGAATGAAGGTCGTGGACAAGGATGGCACTCCAGCGACTCTGGCCAGCAGGTGGGGCCACAGCCCATCTCCACCAGCCAGGTGCATCTCCCTGGTTGATTTCTGGCTGCTTTCTTTGATTTTCATTTTTACTTTAGAACTTGATTTCTCCTCCCTCCTTTTTTTATTGTTCCTACAAAAGTTTTTTTATGTTGCCATGAAGATTTTTTTTTCCTTTTCTTTCTTCATTCCCATTCCATTCACTCCACACATATTTGAGTGTCTACTATGCACCAGGCACTGATTCAGATACTGCCAATATAGGATTGAGTGAAACTCACAGGGTCTCTGTGTTTTGGGTGCTGATATTTAGAGATGTAAGACAGTGCTTCCCACCCAAACATCAATGTGTGTGAAAACCACCTGGGGTCTGTGAAAATGCAGATTCCAATTCAGGAAGTCTGAGGAGGGGCTAAAGACCATAGCTCTTTGGTCTGAGAAACAAGCTCCTCGGTGATGCAGGTGCTGCTGGCCCAAGCCCCATCCTTTGCATAACAAGAATGCGAAGAACTTCTATTCCCCTTCCTCCTCTAAATGACTGGCTGAGTGGCCTCATTTGTGTTCGCAGAGTTTAACAGCTTCACAGACTTGATCTTTCCTATGAGACCATCAGCTTTATTCGGTGACCCTGACCTACGCCACCTTTCACCTAAACATCTGAGAAGTACAGGGGAAATGAGTGGGAGGATATAGATAAATGACTGCCTCCCCTGCCCCCTAGCTTTCCATCCTGGCCAAATCCTATGTCATACTGTGAGTGGGAACACTGAGGACTCGTATGCACAGGACAGCTCCTGACTCCTAGATGGTAATAGTACTTTAAACACATCGAGTGATATGGCTCTTCTCTGGTAGCTGGGGTGCCATTTACTAATTTGCCACTCTTACATGACTAATTTAACTCTAGTTACTACTCAGTCATTAGGGAGTCACTTATTCACAAAGCAGAATCAGGCTAAATAAATAATAGGAAGCTGGGAAAAGAGGCAGATGAAAGTAGAGAGTGAGAGTTAGCTTTTAATGCAGGCTAGAAACTTGCTGGTGTTTAAGGCAGATCCTCATTTAGTGCATAAATGCAGACTCTTCGTCTGTTTTTAAGTCCTGGTGACCCTAAATGAATAGAATCCTGTAGCGGAGAGCAGCTACCTTCTCTTCTAATAAGAATCACATTCCAATAGAATGTACATTTCCAATTACTATGCAAAAACAATGGCAGAATTACTTAAAAATGTACAGCCCCTAAGGGCTCTGTATGCTGTAGCCCATGTGAATCTATTACTTGCATGCAACTATTGTGGGGAACAACTGAATCCTCCATCACCGGCTATTTAATCAAGCGAGAAGCCCCTACATTTCTTTGCAAAGATTCACGAGTTCTGGAGCTAAATATGCAATTGGTAATGTATTCTGGTTGTCTGCACGCAGGCTTCCTTGTTTCATTCTGAATGGCATGGTGTTTGCATTGACATTTAGATGATGGGTCATCT
Source organism: Rhinopithecus bieti (assembly GCF_001698545.2). Taxonomy (NCBI): domain Eukaryota; kingdom Metazoa; phylum Chordata; class Mammalia; order Primates; family Cercopithecidae; genus Rhinopithecus; species Rhinopithecus bieti. The sequence continues at coordinate 2,538,839 of NW_016804119.1, read as the reverse complement.
TGGATTTCTCCTGTTCACAGCTGGAACCTTAGTGGCATCTCTCATTAGTAATCACTGTGCTTTTTTTTTCCTAGTGACTGAGCCGTTTACAAACTAAGAAGAGGAAAAATTATATATTTGGGTACTGACAATAGAAAGAAAATAAACTAACAGCACAGTAGGAAAGGTGCCTAGGGTTACTTTCTGTGGATAACTGAGGATCAAGTGGAAGTAAAGGACTCACATGATATGTTTCCCCAACCCTTACCCACCAGCTTTAGTGGCAAACTTGTTATTGGAGAGTTAAATGAAAATAGTCTGTAAGGACAGACTCCAGAATTAACTACAGCCACTAATGCAGTAAGATTTGGAGCAAATGGAAAGATTTGCCCCTACAATTATCTACTTTTCTGACCTATAAAGGTACCTGGAATTCTCCCTTGATTTTACCTATCTATGCCTTTGAAGTCACCTGTTAAGATTCACGAGTGTTTTTTTGGGTAGGGCTCCCATTGGAAAGCCCTGGAAGTCACAAATGCTTTGGCATCATTTATTTATCAGCTTCACCATTCTGAAACAAGGCCCTGAGGGACCGGTGGGCCTGAAGACTGGGGGAAGCAGGCCAGAGGCAATGCTTTACCACATGGAAGCCCCAAGCACTAAAAATACAGTGGTCCCTGCCCTCTGTATGGAATGCAAAATAAACAGCATCCTATACTAGACAATTAATGCAAGCAAGTTGAACCCAGTTTTGTGGGGGGTTTGTGTGGTAATAAGAAAACACGAAATCTACTGTCATACAATTTTAAATATAGAGTATATTATAGTTAACTATAAGGACAATGTTGTAATGTTGCAGAGTAGATCCCTGGAACTTTTGCTTCTTGCATAACTGAAACTCCATACCCATTGAACAACAACTCCCCATTTCTTCCTCCCCCATCCCCAGGCAGCCACCGTTCTACTTTCTGTTGCTGTGAGTTTGATATCTGTAAATGAAATCAGACAGTATTTGTCCTTCTGTGACTGGTTTATTTCACTTAGCATAATGTCCTCAAGGTTCATCCACGTTGTAGCATATGACAAAATCTCCTTTTTTATGGCTGAATAATATTCTGTGATATATATATATATATATATA
>NW_016804119.1:2513116-2537502 GCF_001698545.2 Rhinopithecus bieti | reverse complement strand
ATATATATATATATATATATATATATATATATGCCACATTTTCTTTATTCATTCTTTGGTGGGCATTTGGTTGTTTCCACCTCTTGGCTATTGTGAATAATGCTGCAATGAACTTGGGAGTACAAATATCTCTTTGAGATCCTGGTTGCATATGGTAGTTCTATTTTTATTTTTTTTAGGACACTTCAGCTGTTTTCCATAGCAGCTGCACCATTTTACATTCCCACCAAAAATACATAAGTATTCCAATTTCTCTATATCCTTGCCAACACTTATTTTCTGTTTTGTTTTTTGATTGTGGCCATCATAACAGGTGTGAGGTGAGACCTCATTGTGCTTTTCATTTGCATTTCCCTGATAATTAATGGTACTGAACAGCTTTCCACATACCTGTTGCCCATTTGTATGTCTTCTTTGGAGAAATGTCCATTCAAGTCCTTTGCCCATTGTTTAGTCAAGCTTTCTGTGTCTTTGTTTGCTTTTCTTTTGGGTTGTAGGAGTTTATTATATATTTTGAATATTAACCCCTTATTAGACATATGGTTTTAAAATATTTTCTTCCATTCTATAGATGGTCTCATTGTTCTATTGATTGTTCCCTTTGTTGTGCAGCAAGAAGCTTTTTAATTTGCTGTAGTACCATTGGTCTATTTTTGCTTTTGTTGCCTGTACTTTTGGTGTCATATCCAGGAAATGTTTTCTTCTAGGAGTGTCATTGTTTCAGGTCTTATGTTCAAGTTCTTCATCAATTTTGGTCTGATTTTTGAGAATGATATAAAGTAAGGGCCCAATTTTATTCTTTTGTATATGGATATCCAGTTTAAGCAACACCATTTGTTGAACAGACTGTTTTTTCTGCATTGTATATTCTTGGCACTGTTGTGAAGATCAGTTGATTGTATATATGTGGTTTTACTTCTGGGCTCTCTATTCTGTTCCATTGGACTATGTGTCTGTCTTTATGCCAGTACCATACTGTTTTGATTACTCTAGCTTCGTAATATGTTTTGAAATCAGCAGTTGTGAGACCTCCAGCTTTGTTGTCCTTTTTGAAGATTGTTTTGGCTATTCCAGGTCCTTTGTGGACATTGATACAAATTTTAGGTTTTTTATTTTTGTGTTTCAGTTAAAAATGCTATTGGATTTTGATAGAAATTGCATTCAATCTGTAGATTGCTTTGGGTAGTATGACCATTTTAACACTACTAAGTTTTCTAATATATGAGCACAAGATGTCTTTCCATTTATTTGTGCCTTTTAATATTTCTTTTAGCAAGGTTTTATAATTTTCAGTGTATAACAATTTCATCTTATTGATTGAGTTTATTTCCTAAGTATTTTATTCTTTTTGGTTCTTTTATAAATGGGCTTGTTTTCTTAATCTCCATTGTGGATTGCTCCTGGTTAGTGTATAGAAATGTAACTGATTTTTGTGTGTTTTGTATCCTGACTTGGGTATGTTTATTGAATTTGTTGATTAGTCCTATCAGATTTTTGTTTGTGGAATCTTTAGGGTTTTCTATATATGAGATCATGTCATCTTCTAAAACAGATCATTTTACTTCTTCCTTTCTGATTTGCATGCTTTTTTTTTTTTTTTTTCCTACCTAATTGCTCTGGATAGGAACCTCCAGTACTATGTTGAATTGAAGTGGCAAAAGTAGGCATCCTTACCTTCTTTCTGATCTTAGAGCAGAGGCTTTCAGGTTTTTACCACTGAATGTGATGTTAGCTGTGAACATTTCATATACAACCTTTATTACATTGAGGTAATTTCCTTCTATTCCTAGTTTGGTGACTGTTTTTGTGTCATGAAAAGGTATCAAATGCTTTTTCTCCTCTGTTGATATGATGTAATTTTTATTCTTTCTTCTGTTAATGTGGTGTATAATATGAATTGATTTATATATATATGTTAAACCATCTTGGCATCCCAGAAATAAATCCCACTTCATTGTGCTATATGATTCTTTTAATGTGTTGTTAAATTTGGTTTGCTAGTATTTTGTAGAGGATTTTTGCAAATACATTTATCAGGGATATTAGCCTGCAATTTTCTTTTCTTATAGAGTCTTTTTCTATCTTTTAATATGAAGTTAATACTGGCTTCATAAAATAAATTTGGAAATGTTATTTTCTCTCCACATTTTTGGAAGAGTTTGAGAAGGATTGGCATTAACTCTACTTTAAATGTTTGAGAGAATTCATCAGTGAAACTATCAGGTCCTGGCCTTTTCACTGGATGTTTTCAATTACTGATTCAATCTCCTTACTCATTATTGGTCTGCTCAGATTTTGTATTTCTTCACAATTCAGTCTGGGTGGGTTGTATGTTTCTAGGAATTGATCCATTTCTTCCAGGTTATCCCATTTTTTCATGTATAATTGTTGATAGTAATTTCTTATAATTTTTAAAATTTCTGTGGTATCAGTTGTAATATCTCCTCTTTCATTTCTGATTTGGGGTGTTATTTATTTTCTTCCTGGTTAATATAGCTAAAGATTTTTATTTTGTTGATCTCTTAAAAAACTTCATTTTGTTGCTTTTCCTATTCTATATTTTATTTATGTCTGCTGTAATCTTAATTATTTCTTTCCTTATCTTAATTTAGGGATTAGTTTGTTCTTTATTTCCTGTATCCTTGAGGGGTGCAGTTAGTTTGTTTATTGAAGACCTTCCTTCCTTTTAAATGTAGATGTTCGTTGTAGACAATATTTATGGCTCCTTCAAATTCACACATTGATGCCTAATCCCCAATGTGATTGTGTTTGAAGGTGGGAACTTTGGGAGATAATTAGGTCATGAAGGTGGAACTCATATGGATGGGATTAGTGCCCTTATAAAAAAGGACCTAGAGATTGGAAGGACCCAGAGATCTTTCCACTATGTGGGGTTGCAGCAACAAGACAGCTGTCTATGAACCGGGAGGCAGCCGACTGTCACCAGAATCTGCCTATGACTTGATCTTGGACAGTCCAACCTTCAAAACTGTAGGTAATAAGTATCTGTCATTTATAAGCCACCCAGTTAATGGCATTTTATTGCAGCAGCCCAAACAGATGAAGAAAGTGCTTATTGCTGTAAACTTTCCTCTTAACACTACTTTTGCTGTATTGTATATGTTTTGGTATGTTTTGTTTTCATTTTCATTTGTCTCAAAATATTTTCTAATTTCCCTTTTGATTTCTTCTTTGGCCTACTAATTGTTCAAGAGTATGTTATTTAATTTCCACATATCTCCAAATTTTCTAGTTTTCCTCCTGCCATTAATTTCTAGTTTAATTCCATTGTGATTAATTTTGGATTAATCCAAAATTTGGATTAAATTTGGATTAATTTGTGATTAATTATACCAATTCCATTGGTATAATTTCAGTTTTCTTAAATTCATTAAGACTTGTTTTATGACCTAACATGTGATCTCTCCTGGAGAATGTTCTGTGTGCACTTAAGAATGTTTATTAAGTGTTCTGTATATGCCTATTAGGTCTGCAAACATTATATTTTTGTAGGCTTATGTTTAGCATCTGTATGTTTCCATTTGTAGGACTCTCTAACATTTCTTGTAAGGCAGGTCAAGTGATGACAGATGCCTTCAGATTTTATGTACTGGGAATATCTTTATTTCTCCCTCATTTTTGAAGGATAGCTTTGCCAAATAGAATACTTTTGTTTAGCAGTTTATTCTTTTGGAACTTTGAATATATCATTCCACTCCCTACCATTCTGTAAAGTTTTGGTAAGAAAACTTCTGATAATTTTGTGGTGTCTTTATATAGGAGTATTCACTTTTTTCTTGCTGCTTTCAAAATTCAATCTTTATCTTTGACTTTTGACAGTTTGACTAATGTGTTTTGAGTGAACGTCTTTGGTTTCATCCTAGGTCAATATCTGTTGGGGCTCTTGAATCTGGATGTCCATTTCTTTCCCCAGATTTAGACAGTTATTGGTCATTATTTCTTTAAAGAGGTTCTCTACACTTTTTTCTCTCTCTTCTCCCTCTGAGACTCCCATATTGCACACATTGGTCCACTTGATGGTGTCACATAAGTCCCTTAGGTTTCCTTTATCCCTTTCCATTATTTTTTTTTTGTTGTTTTTCTGTCATATAATTTCCAATTACCTGTCTTTGAGATTACTTATTCTTTTTTGTTTTGCTTGGTCAAGTCAGCCACTGAAACCCTCTAGTGAATTTTTCAGTTTAGTTGTTGCATTCTTTATTTCCAAAATTTTTGTTTGTTTTTAAAATATTTTCTATCTCCTTATTGATATTCTCATTTGTTCATGAATAATGTTCTTGAGCTCATAGAGCATTTTTATAAGGTAATTTCAAATTCTTTTTCAGGTATCTTATGTACCTTTGTTTCTTTATGATGTTTCTGGGGACTTATTTTGTGCCAATCTTTGGGCCATGTTTCCTTTTCCTTAATATATCTCATAACTTTATGTGGGATTTGCACATTTGAAAATACTGCCATCTCTCCCAGTTTTGATGTATATGTTTTGTGTAGGAGAAGACCTTCACTGTTCATCTTGGCTAGAGTTTCTGAGGGCCTCTGGATCTTTTGTTGGGGGTGGGGTTGGGGCTGTGTGATTTCTCTGGGCCTTTGCAGGCAATTTCTCAGAGAGGCTTGCCAGTTTCTTTTTCAGGGGTTCATAATCTTCTGCTTCCTCTGTTACTGTGGTACTGCAAGTTCTGTGGTTGTAAAGTAACAAACAAAGAACAAACTCCTTTGTTCTCAGCAGCCCCCAGGCATCCAAACTATGTGGTTCCATGAGGATTTTGAGGGAACTCAAACAGAAAACATTCACTTGGGAAGTCCTCCAAAAAACTGGAATGTTGCACGCATGCTTCTTTTCTCTTTCCCTGAAGAGGGAGAAGTCACAAGCAGGGATTATTTCGCAGCACTAAACTATGCCAGCTAGTGGGAGAGGCTGACATGGATAAAGTGAAATTGCTCTTATTACCCATTTCAATGTGACTTTCTTCATCTTTGTGCTCTGCTGGGGCACTGTGACTTCTTAACTGAAGTTAACTGGAATTCTCATTAATGTATTTTAGTCTATATATTATTGTTTTATTAGTGTCTCTGTGGAGGAACAAAGGCGGGACTTTCTATTCCACCATCTCGCTGATGTCACTTTTCTTGAATTCGGTTTTGACTTTTTTCCATTACAATATAGTATTTCCATAGCATTTTACGTCACTGTCCTTGCTTTGTGAATGTCCCAAAAACATATGCGTGGCCTGCCTGTTGAAAAACCTAGTTCTGGGAGCCAGAAAAAATCCAAGAAGAGTCAAGACATAGAATGGACAGGCAGCTGAGGCATGGGAATGGAAGGAGAGTGGACAAAGTAGTAAAGTGTTTCCTCTCTGAAATGTGCCTGCTTGGCAATTATGATAAGAGTAGCCTGTGTAGTTTTTCTTTCAGGGATGAAAAGAAGCTAACCTCCCTTTTCTCTTTAATCCTTCAAATTATTTTCTACTCTTGTTCTTGTTACATAACTTCACAACTCAGCTCTGAGGTTGACACAAAAGCAGCAGTTGTCAGTCCACTAATGGATTGTGATAGTCCTTTGGGCTAATTTGGCTGAAGATGGCATCCCCTTCCACCTTCTCTGAGATGCAGTAAAAAGAAGTGGGGAGATGTGAACCAGGAATGATCACTGTCTACTTTACCATCCTGCCCCAGAAATGGCTGAGGGTGGCTCACTTTTCTCACTGTGTTGGATGGACTCTGCTTGTTTTAATAAACAAAACATGCCCCATTTTCTAAAAATAAGATGGAATAGTGAGAATGTTTATAGTCACAATTTACATCTGTGAGATATTGTTATACAAATTAGCTCATTTGCAACTCAAAGGAGTTCTCTGAGGTAAGTCTAGTTATTGCGGGCACCACCTTCATTTCATAAATTTGAAATCTGGGGTCCATAAAGGCTAAGTAAATTGCCCAAGGTTATACAACCAGAAAATTGCAGAATGGACCCAAACTCAAGCATTCTGATATTTTCAACTATACCCCTCCATGGGCCCACTAATATGCCCATGTTTGAGAAACAGAAGGAGCTTCAAAGGTAGAACTGCTCATCTTTCTTGGAACTATCAGACAAAACACAGATTGTCTGCTACCATGGTGGGGCAAGACACTGAAGCCCGGCAAAGACAAACTGGGGAGATATGTGCAGTGAACTTGGGAGAGGAGCCAGAATGACTTTGGTGGAAATTGAAAAGAAGTTAATAATGAGACGAATTTGTAATTTTCTTTTAGATTATTATATCCAGGTAACAAGGATGGCAGCTTGTTCAGACAAGCCATTCTGAGAGGTTGGCTTGTAGTCCAGATCTTGTAGTATGCTGGCCACTCATTTATATCTAACATGATTAGGCTCAAAGATCTTTCTGCAGAGAGGAAACTACAAATGACAGCTGATACCCAGAACCTTAGATACTATTCTAAACAGTTTACAAATATTAGCTCTTTGAATCATCATGACATCTCTCTGAGGTAGGTATTATTATTGTTGTTGTTGTTTTCAGATGAAGAAACTGATGCAAAAAGAGGTTAAGATTTATAGAGATATAAGATTTCTCTTTCTCATGCAAAAATTCTCTAGAACTTTGCTTAAATCTTTCAGGTAGCACTTGCATTGAAGTACATGTTTCTACACAGCCACATTGTTATTGGCAGCTTACTGTGTAGAAGGTTGTATGCTAAATGCTTTATACAAAAATCCCATGAGGGTTATACCTTTTTTGACAGCTTGAAACCTGAGGATTAGGGAAGCTAAGTAGATGACAGAGGGTCATGATGTACATAAGTGGCTGAGCTCAGACTAGAACCCAGGGCTATTGGTTTCTAAACTCCATGCTCAATTACAGAAGTATATGTTCCTTAATCCCTAGATGGGTTAACATGACTAAGAGTTGTTCTACTGACCCAGGAGCATATCTTTCATCCTACGTGCCGTAAATGGAGTTCAGTTGCCTCTGAAGGAGGCTAGGTCATGTCCTAGTTTCTTCTCTCATAGCAGAAGTTTTGGCAGTTACAGAAAAGGGGAATTGTGGCTTTGAGAAGGCAAGCACTATGATTTTCAATGAACATAAATTCAAGTCATCAATAATTAATGGTCACTGATGATAAGCTTTTATCCTATTACATATTTTAGCATTATGAGAAAAGGATTGTGCTGTACCTGCCCTCAAGAAACTTGTCATCTTATTACATTGAAAAGTATTTACATATTTGATAGTATATATTAAGCACAGAAATTAATACAAGCCAGCTTTGACCACCTAAAATTTTAGCATTCTCAGTACCAGAAATTTGTGGATCAGAAAAGAGCAAGAAGCCTGAGTTTTCCTTTTTTGGGCAGTCTCCATCACCTTCCACATCTCTCTACTGCCTCACCCACGTGAGACTTGTTAGTCTTCAGCATTGAGACCATAGTCCCTTGAGCCCTCCCTGTTCTCCTACTCCATCACCTCTCTTCTGGATCCACTTCCCTTCCTTTCTGGCCAAAACCTCATGGCCATCTACGCCTTCTTTTTCTAGTAGAATTCCTTGCTCCCTACCCCTTTTCACTGCCAATAATGTCCACCTGTCCTCCTTGACAGCTTCCAATCTGAGTATCCTCTATTGCCTGCTTTCTTATCTCCCATGTCTAGAAAAAGTTATGAAAGCAGTGGTAATGTGGTCCATGAAATATTGGTGGTCTACATTGCCACAGCTGATCTCTGGCTCTATAAATTTATTGTCAACTATCTGCTGGATTCTCCATAGTGACTGAACCAACCCTTCTTCAGGCTTCCAGACTTGTCTTTCTATTTTCAGTCCCTGTAATCTGAGCAGATTAAGACCCATCACTTTGACTACTCAAGTCTATGAAACTTAACAGCTCTCAACCTACCCCTTTCTAACCACAGAATAATTCAATATTTGCACTCGCCATCCTGGTTTCATTCCTAAGCCTGAAGAAGAAATAACTTCATTCTTGCAGAATTTAAACTCTTGAAAATAAGGAAGTTTCAATGGCTAGTATGATGTATGTTTTTATGGGAGGTAGCTCTACTATATGTTATTTCTTTTTCTTTTTGCAGCCTCTTCTGGTTCTCCTCCTTCAGACTAAAATATACTTAGTCCTCCTTTTCCTTGACATAAAACAAACAAAAAACTCTACATGTCTCCTGTCCTCTAACCCTCCAACTGGCTCTTTGTTAAGAGCCAGACTCTTAACAAAAAAGACAAAACACATTTCCTTACCAATTTCTAACTCCTCAATCTACTGCACTTGGCTTCTACTCCTGTTATTCCGTAGAAACTCTGCTCAGTGGATTCCCGATGTTAAAATTTTTAGCCTTGTCTCATTCTTCATCCTGCTTGACCACTGATGGGTGTTTCTTCAGAAAGTGAACCTCTTGGAGAGCAGATTCTTCTGAGTCAGCCTGTCACTTAGGGTCCATGCTCTGGCCCCACGCTGACTTTCCAGCCACTCCTATTAACGTTCTTTTATTCCCACCTTTTCACCCCATGCACTGGACTTTAAGTGGACCCAGTACTTGCCTAATTCTGCTCCCTTCTATAACTGAACCCTCAATTTGGAATTTACTTCTTCCTACTTTATCTCCATCTGTCGAAATCGTATCCATCCTTCAGTGCCCAAGTCAAACATCACATGTTCCAGATAGCTGTTCATGATTTTCCCAGTTAGATTTCCTTGATCTTCTACTCTCCCTCCAGTGGCATTGTGTTCATATCTCTGTCGTGAACCTTTGTACATTCTGCCTTTAGCTATTTTTCTTTCCCTCCGAGGTAATAACTCAGAGTACTCAGGCTCACAGAGGTGTCATTGGTGAGAAAAGCCCCTAGAATATAGCAGGTGCTCAATAAAATCTTGATGCATAAATTGTCAATGGTCAGAAAAGAAGTAATAAGCACTGGCAGACACAGTCAGGTCAGTCTCTTAGAGGAGATGCCCTGAAGCATTTTATAGTCTTTCGGTGTTACAGAAATTTTGGTTGACCTTATTTCACCCTGGTTGCAAGTAACTCATAAAATCTACCATATGCTTACTGTGCTGCAGGAATTGGACGAGTGCTTTTGATGCATCATTCCACTCATTCTCATAACCCTTTCAGGGGAGTACTGTGATTATCCCTCTCATTTAGATTAAAGCCTCATCTATAAAATCAGCCTGCAAGTGCTCATGTAATTTGTTAGAGGTCATGCAGCTGAAACTGCACTGAGCTGGGACATGCACTCAAAGTTGAAAGGTTGAAACCAAAGCAAAGTCGAAATGAAAGGTTGGTTGGGGCTAAAGCCTAATCTCTTAATAACCACACTGTACTGTTTCCACACTAAACAATTTTTTCAGATTTCAGAAGTTTCATAAAATCTACATTTAGTGTCAATCACTAGAGTCTAAAAGTTGAGCTGAAATTCCAAGTCCCTGACTATTCTTGATTTGTGGTTTGATGTCCCTCTGTGGGCTATGGAGATATCTGTCATTCTTGCCATACCCTTGGCTTTCTCTCTTATTACCTTAAGAAAGCAAGCTGATGTTTTCACTAAAGTCATATAGAATTTCATATTCTTCTTGAAGAGCTGTTGATCTCACCTTCAAAATTCATCCATGTTCTCCTTGGTCATGGGGAAGTCATATGTTGTGTTATTGACCTGGTGTAGGAAATAGCTTTGTTCCTTCCCTTGGAGGGGATGAATCCACATATGATAGATTATATGCCTTCAGAAATAATTACCTTACAGAGCACTATAATCTCCAATGTATAAGTTCATTGATAGGAGAAAAAATTCCACTTTCTCAAGGTTATTTTATTTCTTTCTGTATTGTGGGGTGAATGCTGTTGTCTATTTCTCAATGGTGGGTTGGACTTGACTAGATTATAGAACAGGAAGTTACTGAACAAACAGTGATGGTAGCTGAGTTAATATTGCCTGCCATTTACTAATTACTTAGTAGTTTCTAAGCATAAAATGGCATGAGTTACCATAAGTTGCACAATGTATTTAATATCTTGAGACATTATATCCATGGCCAGACATTAAACCCAGCTTTCTTCAAACTGATATGGAAAGAGAAAGGGGTGAAGTGTAATAAAAATGTCTTTCTGTCTTGCCTTTAAAGACATAATACATTAAAGGTTTTCCATAAGCCCACAATATTCAAACATGGTAAAATCTCTTTTAGGATTCATTATATCATCTCAGTCTTCATTTACTGGAAAGTTTTACTTAAAAGTAAGTATGCCCTTGATATTTCCTAATCAAGAAATAAATTTTGGTAATTTAAATCTAGCAATCTAATTTACAGTAGTAACTAGCTGTAACATCTCTTCTCACATAAATATTGAGTGAATTCAGGGGAAAATTAGTGAAACATTCTAAAATCTTTGGAAGCTGCTCAATACAGAGATGTATGTATTATCATTTATAGAACTAAAACTATCTAGATACCGTTTAGACACTAGTGACCAGAGTTTGAGATATATGCATTCCTTCCTCCCTCCTTTACTTCAACAGTTATCAGGTATCTTTAAGGAAACTACCTAATGTCAGGACTCAGCTAGATAACTTAGATTGGCTGGAAAGGCAGGGTGAGACCAGCTATGAACTTCAATACATTTACAACTTTGTCCTGGACATAAGGTATAAGCACAGCTAATGTGTGTTATGAATCTAACCAAGCCATGATTGAAAAATATGGTCTAAACAAAGAGGAAGTAAACTAAAGCCCGTGATCCAAATCCAGCCTGCTGCTTGTTTCGATGAATATAGTCTTACTGGAACACAGCCACGCTCGTTTGTTTACTTAGTGTCTATGGTTGTTTTTGCACTATATCACAGAGCTGAGCAGTTGCAGCAAAAACCATATGGCTTACAAAGCCTAAAATATTTTTATTTTAATATTTCAAAATACTGTGCCCTTTACAGAAAAGGCATGTTGACCCCGGTCTAGACGTCACTGATGAAGGCAGCCTAAAGTTAAAGGTAAAAATGACAATTGCTGGTGACTTCTGCATGGCTTTACCTTAGGGTGTCAAGAAGACTGGATTTCAATCTTACTGCTATCACTTACTAGATGCAAGGCTTTAAGCAAATTTGACTTAGTTTATTTTAACTTGGAACACATGGCAATAAAAAAAAAATGTAAGTATGTGTTTTGAGAGAACTCAAAGACAGTATTTACTACACCAAAATAGGAATCAATATTTGTGACTATAACCATCAACAAACTGTATGTTGTGGACAGCTCATATGAGCAGGGGATGAGGCTGAGGGCAGAAGTTAGAATTGTTTAGAAAGCTGTAGTAGGTATGTGGGGATTTTAGTGTAAAAACAGCTTATAAGTAAACTAGTTAACTGATAAACTTATTCTTTTTCTCTCTCTCTCTTTTTTTTTTTTTTTAATGGAGTCTTGCTCTGTTGCCCAGGCTGGAGTATAGTGGCGCAATCACTGCTCACTGCAACCTCGGCCTCCCGGGTTCGAGCAATTCTCCCTGCCTCAGCCTCCTGAGTAGCTGAGATTACAGATGCCTGTCACCACGTCTGGCTAATTTTTGTATTTTTAGTAAAGACGGGGTTTTGCCAAGTTGGTCAGGCTGCTCTTGAACTCCTAACCTCAGGTGATCTGCCTGCCTTGGCCTCCCAAAGTGCTGGGATTACAGGCGTGAGCCACCATGCCCGGCAGAGAATCTTCTTCATACAGAAAAATATTTTACACATATTCTAACAATTAAATATCAGGAGTTAAACAATATCAGTAGATAAGACAAATTTAGGAGGGAAAAGTTATCATTGCTCTGATAAAAGCTAAATTACACCCACTATCCCTTTGAAGAAGGAAATTCCCTCTAATTTCATATTTCCCTCCTCCTTTGATTTCAAACTTTAAAAACGTTTCTAACAGCTGTAGTGTATGACCGTGGCAACACATCATTTATCCAGGGAATAACATTCATTTTAATATCATTTCACCCAGGAAGCAAGTCTTAAACCCACATTTTCTGATCCACTTAGTTGATAATATTCTTCTAAAAAAATTTCTGGCTGGCAAAAGAAAGATAATTTAATTTAAAGAGATTAGATATATTGCTTGAAATGCAAGTCCCCCAGAATCTGACAGCAAAACAAGACCAGTGAACAGAAAACTCATCTTGCCACCTTGCTAATACAGGCATCAGGGAATTTATGAGTTGGGCCGTCAGTCTTTGCTCCATGGAGTAATGTCAATGTCATTGATTCTTAAAAGCTGACATTCATTAAAAGTACTCAGTGTGGGTATGTAGAAGGATTTTTGACAAATCAGCCAAGTGTCACCATTCTGTAAAGGATTATAGCATGATGCTTTGCGGCTTTGAGCTCTTTCTTTAAACTGAACGAATTTTGTCTTCATATAGCACATGAAAGATTGGGTTTCACTGCCATTCCAAATGGGCTGATTTTGCTTTTTTCTTTTCCCATCAAAAGTTGGGGGAACTTGGGAAACAGGGAAGAGGTAACCTTTACTATTTATTTACTATGAGTCAGGTATGTAAGTTCATTCCATCTATCCATTTATCAAAATATTACATATGTGTGTATCTACCTGTGCATGTAGACATACATGTATGTAATATTTTGAGTGTGATTGTTATATTAGTTAGGTGTTATAATTTATCCCCATTTTACAGATAAAGAAACTGAGGCTGAAAGAGGTCCAGTCATTTGCCCAAGTAATAGAACATCAGTGAAGAGGAAGTCTGTAAACTGTTGGTAGAATATTTGTCAGTGACAGAACAGTATCATGCGCTATTAGACTGGTCAAGCTGCTCTTCCCACTTCCACCTTTGAAGAGCCTGTTGGCTCTTCCAACTTCATCCTCTCCTCAAAAGCCTTGGGCGGAAACACCATAGCAGTATTTATTATTTTGAAAGCAAGCGCACACCTGCCTCTGCCCCCAGTTGTGTTGTTAGATTGGAAACAGTGCCGCCCGTGGCTCTCTGTACCCTCCCCTCTCATTACAGCTCATCCTTGGAACACAATCATTTTCTGTGTTATCCAAAGGTGTCATTACAGGGTGCCTGCTATGTAGTTAGTGCAGTGTCAGCATATTCGGTGTGGTACTCCCCCGACTCTTACCCCCATCCTCCTAACCTGGAGGATATAACTAGGCCATAAGAATTCCTCTGGGGCTACTGTATTGGGCAGAGACATAGTTGTGTCTGGGGAAACTTTTGCTAGTGACTTACTGTCTATAGCTTTAGGTCAAATTTGAATAAATTCTCCCTTCAATTCTAGGGAAACAGTAAACCCACAATTTGTGATGGAAAAGTCAAGTGGATTTGTGTAAAGGCTTTGAGGAGGCCAAAAAGAAGACAGACCATGAAATGAAAACCTAGAATTAAAACTTCTATATAAATTGGAATTTTAAAAATATCAGCCTGATACTAAAGATTAAATAAAATCAGCCTAAGTACCTTAGCTACAAACAGCCATCAAGTGCCAACTGCCTCCTGGGAGCTCCTGGGAGATGCAAATACTGAGAATCCTCCAAGGGCTCCAAAGTCCTCGGGGAAGGTCAATTTACTAAAGGCATTGGGCACAAGTGCAGAACTCATTGGCACGCCCCCTGTGCAATGCACAGCCCCAGGAGGGTTGCAGATTAAAGAAATACACAGGACAGGGGTGGGATTCCTTGGAGAGAACTTCCTAGAGGGCAGCATTTCTTTGGGGAATGCTGAACGTTGAGATAACTGTGAAGGTATCTTCAACTTCTCTGGGCTCCTTGACCACAAGAACTTTGTGTTAGTCACCTGGGGCACCTTCTATATTTCAAAAATAGGTTGTCTTAATACATGTTTGTGAACTTCATGTGGATTGAATTGAGCCAAGCCCCAAGGATGGCGTCTAGTAAATTATCAGCAGAATTCTGCAAGGAAATAAAGGAGTTGTGGTAGGGGTAGGGAGAGATGGGAATATGGAGTTTGTATGTGTGCGTGTATGTAGGGAAGGATATATTAAAGGCAGGGGTTCATAAGGTGACATAAGGCTCATTAAGTAGATGGAACCACTATGCATTGTTGAGGGAAGTGCCATAAAAAGCCCCAGGGAACTCACTTGTTAGTTGGGGGCTCAGGATGACCAGGGTCCAGTGAGGGTTCCTAACACTATGGATTGGAGTCCTTCAGAAGAGGTTGTGCTCCTTGGGAATCAAGGCAGTTGGCGGTGGGGTGTCTGTGAAGAAGGAAGGGCTTGGGGCAGTTGACTAAGGGAATTGCTATAAGACCAGGGAAATATCATTTTAAAAGAGGGATCACTTTTCCAACTGCTATGTGTGTTCACCAAGGCAGATACTAACCAGAATAGCAAGAGTTACTAATAATAGCTAATATTGATTGAGCACATATAGATCAGGCGCTGAGCCCAGCACTTTACATGGATTAACTAAATGATCATGCTAAAAATATTTATGGGGTGCCTACTGTGTGTGTCAGGCACCGTTTAAAATAATGGATATTCATCAGGGAACAAAACCATAAAAATTCTACCCTGACAGAGCTCTTAAAGTTATACTTCCTAATAGACCAATAAGATAAGCAATATTGGGAGCAACAATAGGTAATAGGTACAATAGAACAATAAGATAGGTCATAAAGGGAGCAACTGAGGTGCGGTACAGAGCAATTAAGTAATTTGTCCCAGATTGCATGGGTAATCATCAGTGCATTGCTTTGTGAATATAGTCAATACCAAGTCCCTGTTATATAAATGAGACTGGGGTCAGTCCTAAGAATATCGAAATGGCTTAGGTATACCACATGCTCTGGATGAGCTTCCAGTTGAGTGGAGATGATGAGCATGCAGACAGTAATGGTAGGTTAATGTGGCATATACAAGGTGTGAAGGAAGTCTAGAGCAACTAGCTTTTCCAGTGGGGCAGGGAAGACTTCCTTGAAGGCTACAAGATGAATAGGAACTTACTGAGTAGAAAAGCAGGCTGGAGGTCAAGAGGACATTTCAGACAGGGAAAGGTAGCGTGCTCAAAATGCACAGAGGAGAAGAGGTGGGCGGGATGCTAGCCTTTGCCAATTATGTTATCTTGTACCGGCGCTTCACATATTTTTAAATTAAATATTACATGATAGAAAGAATATGATTTCCATTATATATGCAACAATCAATATGACTGTATACCTAACTGCATAGCTTAATGAATAAAACATGGCTATTAAAATTATTTTTTAAGAAAGTTAGGACAGATTGAATCATTTGTCCGAAGTCATCGAGTTAGGGAATGGTAGACCCAGGCTTGCTGCCCATCCTGTTGGGTCTTAAAACTGTCATATTGGAGTCAGCATGCCTTCTTCTTGCAGGTGGGTAGAATACTTAGACAATGGTGGGAGTTACTGCATAGAAGTTTTCAGTGTACCAGTGAGAAGGAAAGAAGGAGAAGAGTCTATTCCCACTGCTATCCTCTGATTAGACAGAAAGACAACAAACGTGAGAGAAAACAGTTTCTTCAATTAGTGATAAATCTCCAGAGAAGCAGACATAACAGGGTGCTGGACCCGGGAAAAAAAAGTAACTGTGGGCCAGATGTATTTCTGCTTTCACCAGGATGGTCAGAATGGGCCTCTGGAAAAGATTCCTGGATGATAATAAGGCACGAGTGATGCAAAGTCCTGGGGGAATGTGCTTCAGGCAGAGCAAACAGTCAATGCAAAGGCCCTGAGTGGGGGTTATTTTATTTTCTTCTAAGGTAGGTGTAGTTGAGACTTTCAGAAGATCAAATACTTTGACCATAAGACCTTGGCCCCAGGCACGTTCACCTTTCTACATATGCTTAAATTACATGTGCAGCAAAAATACAAGTATTGCCCAAACGAAACACTGTATTAGTGTTAAAATTAGTACTCAATTAAAGCCAAATATCACCATCATTGAATAAACTTCTAGGAGTTAAGAATAAGTATGATACATTATTTTAAAATAAATCATTGTGACATTTTTATTATTAAAATTTTAGTAGTGGTTGTCATTATAGTTCAGGAACTTTCGGCACTACATAGAAACTCACTTTAAACTGACATATTTAATAATATTACTAGACTTATGTTCACAACAGAATATAATTCAGGAAAAAAGGCTTTTAGTAACATATTTTCTGGGAGGAAAAGGACACAGATTAATCAATTTCAAAAACCTTTCATCTTTAAATATTGAAAATGTAATATACTTAATAGTATATGATATAGCATCATTTTAACAAGCTTTTTTGTTTAAAAGTTTAGCTTTCATGAGGGCTGGGGGAAGAGGGAGACTGTAAGAGTTGTCTTCCTAAAATTGTCTCATCAAGTCAATTGTTTTGAAGTTTGGTAAGAATAAAATGTGTTTGAATTTCTCATTTGTGTCTAATAAGTTCCTCTTTTCTTCATATTCTTTTTATTTTTCATTTTGTCTGGATCAAGGATAATTTACTCTGAATGTTATTGTACATGACTGTGGAGTTTTTCTTCCTCATGAAATTTTGATATGGTGAATTTGACATTCTGCTTTTAATTTGTCCTCACAAGATATGAAGAATTCCCTTATAAATAAAACTTTTTCTTAAAAGAATTTTGGCCTAAATGGAATTAAATAATGACAATTTAAATACACTCCTTAACGTTTTTTTTTTTTTTTAAATGTAATGGATGCTAATACACCAAACAATTCGACAAGGACTAGAATTATGATACAATTGAATCTCTATTATTCTGCCTTGTATTGTTATTTAAATTCCTATATTTAAATAATTCCTTGGCTCAAAAAGGATGTAAGTTAACTAGCTATTTTTTATTTGAAAATAGCAAGAAAATCTAATGACACACCTCATTTATATCGCTGACAATATTACAGTGTAACAATCAGAAGTAATGGTTGTTGGTCATATGATCATGGATGATAAACAATACCAGGGAAGCCAGAAGTGACTTTAGAGTGAGCATTTGGTGATTCAGCCCTTTGAAGGCTGAAGCTGAAGCTGAAATCAGAATTATGGCCAATTCTCTAGGCCTGTTAGCTTATACCTGTAATCCCAGCACTTCAGGAGGCTGAGGCAAGTGGATCACCTGAGGTCAGGAGTTCGAGACCAGCCTGGCCAACATAGTGAAACCTCATCTCTACTAAAAATACAAAAATTAGCTGGGTGTGGTGGTGCACACCTGTAGTCCCAGCTGCTTGGGAGGCTGAGGTACGAGAATCGCTTGAATCCAGGAGACGGAGGTTGCAGTGAGCCAAGATCATGCCACTGCAATTCAGCCTGGGCGACAGTGAGACTCTGTCTAAAAAAAAAGCACTGCAACCAATTTCAAGATTGAGACTGGCCTCCAATGCACTCCTTTCCTCATTTATTGTAGGTTCTCATCTTTTTTCTCTTGCTTGTTAAAACATTTTATTGAACCATAACATATGATGAAAAGTACTCAAATTGTAAGTATTCAGTATGATTAATTTTCACAAGGTGAATGTTCCCAAGTCACTTGCACCCAGATCAAGAAAAAAGCCAATAGTACCATCTCTGAAGCCCCCTTCATGCCCCTACCAGGAACCACCATCATCAGGGGATGCAATTATCCTGACCCCTAACACCAGAGATGCACTGCCTATTTTGAACTCATGTAAATGGAATCATCCATATGTATTCTTTTCACATCTGCCTTTAGCTGGGAATCATGATTGTGAGATTTATCCATCTTATATGGAGTTGTAGATCACTCACTATGATTGCTGTATCGTATTCCCTTGTGTAAATGTGTTCAGATTTATTTATCCATTTTGCTGTTGATGGGCACTGAGCCATCTCTTAGGCCCTTAATTTTTATCGAAGACTTATTTTAAAAAAGAAAGAAAAGGCACAAAAATGCTGCTTCTGTACTTGTTATAAAACTTATCTTTGAAGACCTTGTCCATTAGACTATTTAATGGCCTCTAAGTCATCCTGCCATGGGTTTTAGAATTTACTGCCAGAGAAAAGCTTCAACTCTCTTGAGGAATTAATATGCTTCCTCTTTTCTTTTAATACGTGTGCTTATTATATCCTACCTTGTCCCAGAAAGAACTAGCCAGCTTAATTAAATAAAGAAAACCTTGCAAAATTAAAAATTCAACATGGATAAAAACAGTGAAGCAAAGTGAGAACTCCTGTAGCCTCTTCCAATGACTTTAGCATTGAAGCTTATTCAAGCATTGGTACAATGAAGGTCTATACTCTTTCTTACTTGGGACCCAGATTCCCAAGATTCCCTGTAAGCTTCAGATCGGCTGATTCTAAAAGGGAAATGAGATCCTTAGAAAAATTAGATCAATTCTGCCAAACTGTATCCAAACTATCAGAGCAAGCTAGCTCCTCCTAAGAAGGGTACCTCCCTATTCCGGGTATAAGAGAGACGCGTTTGTCTCAAGCATTCTCCAGCAGAGGACCACCTGAATACCTGTAGGTAGATGTGGTTATGAGTTTAATTGACTAGTTTTTTTGACCACCCCTCATCCCAGGATGATGGCATCACCTCAGGGAACAATTCAGTAAAAGCATTTAAGCACTTCAGAGAAGGGGCGGGGAGGCTTTGAGAAAGAAGTTATCCATCACCATCTTGAGATATATTTTCCAGTTGACCTGACTTGATCCAATGGTAGGGTTTGTGCATCTGGATAAAGATATACTAAAAATCTTTTGGATTACTCCCCACAAATATTGCTTCCTTCCATAAACTTGATGGACACAGGGTAATAAAAAACTGAAGATCATACTCCTTATCGAATATCAAGGATATAGCTAGTGTATGTTGCCAGTTAGAGGTGATGCTGCTTGCTGTAATAGCCAACTCAAAAGGAGGTGGAATTATATCCTTTTAAGAGAACTGAGGATCCCAAACAGAAGATTGTCCACCTTTTCTTTGGCTGGGCCAAGATTTTCCATAAAAAATAATTGAGTCTATTCTCTCTAATGCTTATACAAATGGCTCACCAGAATTATAGAGTTCTGCTCTGTACAGCAAGTCCTGAATGGCTGTAATCTGAACATTTTAAAGCAGCTGTAGCCAAATGCCCAAACTGGCCATTTAACACCAGACTCCCCTTTGATGCCTAGTTTGACAGTTACATAATGTCATATTTTCTTTCCCACTCCAGCTGGCAAGAATGTAAGACAAAATTTTTCTCTTTAAAGCTTAATCACAGCAGCAATGCTTATCTTTACATTTAAAATAACAAGTACAAAGTACAATATTCAGATGATGGATACCCCAAAAGTCCAGATTTCACCACTACGCAATATATTCACGTAACAAAATTGTACTTCTACCCCTTAAATGTATACCAATACAAAATTAAAATATTTACTGCTTTTACTTTGCTTGACTTGGGCTTCCTCCTTTTATATACTATTTTGTATACTAATTGTAGATAAACCTTATTTTAAGAAAGGTCTCAAAGCTTTTCAGGAAAAAAGACATGGTCTAAACAAATTTCAAGAGAATAAAGTATAATGGGTGAGGAAAGTGATCAAAAATTGGCAAATGTCTAATGCTTGTCTCCAGTTCTTCTGCCCTGGGAATAAAGACCTGTCTGTACAAAGGCTTCATGACAGCTGAAGGAACAAAATGCTCTCCTGAAAGAAAAGAGCGAGAGTTGCACCATCTTCCCTCCACCCCTGCTCTGCAACGAAACAATGCCTCCCAAAGGAGCTGGCAGCTGGCCCTTGGCAGGTGGTAGAAACAGCATTGCAGCTTGCACAAAAGGAGAAAACCCAAACTTTCAGCTTTGGGGAGCAGCGCGATGATTCTGCCCACTACCTCTTAAAAGAGGGCAGACTGCCACGTCGACCAGCCAAACTGAGCTACTGAATGCCACAGGCTTCTCCCCTTCAGCAACTCCCATTTTTGTTCCTATTGCCTTGAGGCTGATGGCAGCAGTAGCGAGGGGAGGCTGACGGTACCGACACGCAGCTCCTGACCCTGTCCCCTCGGCTTCTTGTTCATTCTAAGTGTGTTTACTCACCTTTTGTTGATGTGCCTGCAGTGACTGCTGATGTGCCAGGAGGGCACAGGCAGAACAGCCAGGAAAGGGAGGATGGAAGGTCAAGGTCTGCAAAAGAAAAGCTGGTGATGTGCATCCTCCACATAGAGGGCCTGGGGAGGAACTGGGTTAAAACTAGACTTGGATTGATTATGGGGTTGCTGTTTTTTTGATGTTTATTTTTGACTCTTTGGTAGGAAATGAATAAATAGAACAGTTTTGATGGAACAAGAACGTATTTTATTACCCTTTTCTCCTGTTCTCTCATCTACCCAGCTACCTCCCTACCTGAAGATGGCAAAATCAGTGATGACATGAAGGTCACAACGCTGTATTTATACAGGTCGTTACTATAGTAACATATTCCTATATTTCTTTCATTGTTATAATGCATGTATTGATTACCTCCTATATGGAAAAGTGAAACAAGCATGGTATTTGCAGCCAGAAAGACCTAGCTTGCCATCTACTAGCTTGGAAAGTTTGGACAATTTCCTTGACCTGCCTGAGCCTAAATAAATGCATGTGAAGAATAGAGATGATAATGCATACCTCATAGGGTTTCTATAATAATTAAATGGAGCTAACCTATGCAGGTTACCTGGTAGAATACATAATCAGCATTCAGTAAGTGAATACTATTATCATCGGGATAATGGCCATGAGAGATGCATTCATTTGAGAAAGAATTGCATCTGTTATTGGAAAGTTTGTGGCCTGATGACACTGAATATATAATATTCTTAAGATTTCAAAATGTTTAATTGTCTTTTCTGGAACCATAATGGTGATCAGGGTCACTGAAGTTGTGACTGAATCATTGGATTAAAAGGCCTAAGATTTCAAGAGGCTGTTCACCCTTGTCAGCTGCAGGGGCAGATTAGCACCAGGAATCCTTGGGAGAGAAGAAAGACAGTAGATTTCTAGGCCTGCTATTGTGGCATAGTAGAAAAGTAAGAGAGAGGGCTAAACAGTTCCTGTCTTAGCATTTTGCTAAGCTCTGTGACAAATCACAGAAAATAATAAAACAGTTACTGTTTATTCACCTATTCAGTGCCAGGCACGCAAGCACATATACAATCTCATTTAATCTTACAACGATTCCATAGGGTAGGGATTTCTATCACTTCACAAATAACCCCATCTACAGTGGATAAAAATATCCTCACAGAGCTCCGGGAAGGGTCAAACGAGATGCTAGATACCAAGGTATTATTATTGGTATCACGTAAATTATTCCATGATTTACATGGAATGCTCACTGGTCACTTGGAAATTGTCTGTACTTTCCTTTTTATGGAACTGTTACTTTGCTTAGTCTTACCGCTTGAATAACTTGCACGCTGTTTCTCGCAATTACCAACATACTCTGAACCCATTTCAACTCCATAAGGATTTAACACCAACTACGTTGAAGACATTGAAATGGGGTTGCAGCAGTAGTTCTCTGTCATGGGATTTGTGTTCTTTGTGGGGTTCTAGAGAAGATAGCACAGAATACTGAGTATGGTTGTGTGGCAAGAGAAACATAAGCAGTTCTAATGGATTTTGGAGGAAGGAATATGCATCTTTAGTCTGGGGTATCTGGGAGGGAGGAGAAGGATCAGGCATCACAGAAGTCTTCCTAAGGAGGTGGTATTTGGGGATGGACCTTGAAAAATGAGCATGAGGTTTTAAATGAATTTTTTTTACCCAATTATTAAATCAATACACACACATTATTGAAAACACATAAAAGAAAAGTAAAAACAAATTCACCACATGCCAATGAATCAAGGACATTATTGTTATACTTTGGGGTATATTCTTACAGTAGTTTTCTCTGTACTGAAGTACATAAGTACATATATATTCATAAGTATAATTAGGAAAATATATAACACATAGTTTTATATCCTTTTTCTTGAAATTTTGAGTATTTTCTGTTTGTAAAGACTTTTCATAAATATGATTTTAATAATTACATCGTAATGTCCCAAAGAACACATATGCCAAACATATATATAACAAATGTCCATGTTTTAAAATACTCTGATTTACCATTTATAGCTCTTGTAAATGATCCAGTGATATGTTTAGCAGAAACAATAAGGCTGTACACCAATTATCTGATCTGGGACATTGACATATAGGCTGAAAGTATCAAAAATTTGTTGATGGCTAGCATTTCCCCTCTTCAATTATTCCTGCCTATTAAACTTCATAAATCATTTCACTCTCATTTTCATAATCTTTCAATGAATTTTAGTTGCTTAGGACATAAAACCCTAATTCCTTTCCCATCCTGTAGGCTCTCCAAACCCAACGCAACTATAAATAAGCTATTGTTTCCCACCACTGCCTTCCTCTGCAAAGATGCGGCCCATCCTTTCACTGTCTGTCTTTTCCCTATTTTGAGCTCCTTAGCCTTATTAAGACCCTCTGTCCCTTGACCTTTCCCTTTTCTCTGAATCTGTCAGTTTCCTCTTAGCCTCACTTCCTACCCTCTCTGGTTTAAGCCTTGTCAGAGCCAATTTTCTGTGATGCTATAGCTTATGTGTCAAGGGTCCCTACTTCCACAGGCACCTTAGAAGGTTCGGTGCCTGATTTTGCATTTGTAATTTCATATTTTTTTTTTTCTTAAAGAGGAGCCTCAAATTGCATAAACTTTAGACCCCACAAAACCTGAATCCTATGGTGGACACTGCATCACTGAAGCTTCCCCATCTCTGAGTAATTTTATTTTATTTTATTTTATTTGCTCTAAAACTTTTTACGTTCTACATTCTAGAATTTAACATATGGAGTTATAATTGTTTGTAGGATCATAAGTTCCTTGAGGGTAGGAACTGTGTCTTATTTACATTTATGCCCATAATAAATGCACATTTGTGGAATCCCTTGCTAACTTGTGCTATCTTGCATCAAGCTTCTCCTTTCCAATATTACTACTACTACTAACTATAAAGGTTTTAGAAAGCATACTGTGTGAGATTATATTTTCCAAAAATGGCTACAGTATTATTTCCAGTGCTACATGTTCTTTTACATCGTTGACACTCCCCTTTCAGAGCTGAAGTCAATTTCCTCTCCTGGTGAATCTGCATAGACTCCAACCAACGGAATATGGGGAAGTGATATTAGGTGACTTCTAAGGCTAGGTCATAAAATAGGATGCAGCTCCTCTGAATATTTCCCTTTGGAATCCAGTCATCAGTTGTGAGGAAGTATAGAGCCATGTAGAGAGGCCACATGGAGGTGGTCCGGCTGACAGCTCCAGCTAGGGTCCAGCCAGCATCAGCCACCAGACACGGGAGTGAGGGAGCCTTCTCATGATTCCACCCCCTAGACTTTAAGCTGCCCCAGCTGATGTCAAGTGGAACAGAGACAGCTGTCCCTACTAAGCCCTGCCCAAATTGCTGCTAGAGAGCAAAATAAATGTTGTTTTAAGCCACTAAATTCTGAGGTCGTTTGTTTCACAGCAATGAATAACCAGGCTGTGTGCTGAAAGCATAACATGTATTATCTTCTCAAGGAAACTGAGACCCAGAAAACATAAATAACTTGTCCAAGCTCACCCCCTCTCCACCTAGCCAGTTTTGCCTACATTCAGGCCATATCTCCTCTACCACATTTTTTGGCTTGTTTAAATGCACAGAAATCCCCTTTCTTTAACTCTAATAGCCAATAGTCAATGTTCTTGACATCTGTATCTCTTCCCAACAGCCATGCAATGTAGACTTTCACATTTCTTGTTTTACAAATGAAGAAACAGACAAACAAAGAGGTTGGAAACTTGTTTAAGGAAACAGTAAGTGGCAGACATCTGTCTTCATATCTCATCATTTAAGTTTAAACTATTCCTTCCCTTCATTGACTTCCTAAAGTCCTTATTAGGATCACTTATTTAGACTTATTTAATGCAACATTTGTCTTTTTTGATTATCTGCTTTGTACACTGGATTGTACACTCTTGGGCAATGTCATACATTTCTTTCGGATCCTTCTTAGCACTCTGTGCAACGCTAGGCACAAAATGGGTATTTGCCAATTGAGTAAATGTAAATAGTTATATTCAGCGTCCACAAAAGGTAGTTTTACAGTTACATGAAGAAAAAAAAAAACACATAGAAACACACAAGTAAACCTTGCAACTAAATTAGTAAGGGCTTCAGGCAAGTCTTAGTGATTTTCGTTTTTTCTACCTAAAATATATTTTCTCCTTTTAAAAGAAAATGTTTAAGTCTATCACAAGCATAAATATTTGGTTGTATCTTTTATAGTAGTTTATTTTTTTTGAAAAAAATCTGGCTTTCTTGTCAGGCTGTGTTTTATAGTGTTAGAATCTTTTA
>NW_016804119.1:2497570-2512893 GCF_001698545.2 Rhinopithecus bieti | reverse complement strand
TGTGTGGTTGTGTTTTTTTTTTTTTAAATTTTTTTTTTTTTTTTTTTTTTTTTTTTTTTTTTTTTTTTTTTTTTTTTTTTTGCAGATGAGATATTTAAATAAAGACCTCATATTGATCTCACTTATTGCTGCAGGCTCCAACTTCAAATTGAAACTTGATCAATATGGCTTTGAGGCAGTCTGGAACATTAAATAAGACCTTGTTAGACTGAAAGTTTTTATTTTGTTTTACTTAGTTTGGAGAGGCGGGAACAGTAAAGATGTGGGGAGAGATGGATGTACACCTCAGTCTGTTGCTGGGAGTGAGTCTTGATTTTATTTCCTGTAGTATCCTCTGTGCAGTAATCCTAGCTGAGTGGTGACAAGTTGGGTGGCACCATTATAACTATTGCATATGCTCACAGTCTCATTTTCCCATGTCTAGGTTATATCATTTTTCTGTTTGTTTCTGAGATGGAGTCTCGCTCTGTCACCCAGGCTGGAGTGCAGCGGTGTGGTCTCAGCTCACTGCAACCGTCGCCTCCCGGGTTCAAGCGATTCTCTTGCCTCAACCTCCTGAATAGCTGGGATTACCAGTGCGTGCCACCATGCCCGGCTAATTTTGGTAGTTTTAGGAGAGACGGGGCTTCACCATGTTGGTCAGGCTGGTCTCGAACTCCTGATCTTGTGATCTGCCTGCCTTGGCCTCCCAAGGTGCTGGGATTACAGATATGAACCACCACACCTGGCAGGTTATGTTTTTTAAACATCCTCTTCAAAGCTGTTGAGAAATGTAGAGGAAAGGAATGACATTTTGAGGACCCCATCCAAGAACTAACAAGATGGGTCTTTAATTCACCATCAACGCCCATTTACTGAGCACCTACTATGAGCCAGGCAAGGGGATATCAATATGGAAAACACAGTGTCACTGATCTCAAAGAACTTATAGCTTTGCCTACCATTTCAAGGCAATATTCCCTGTGAAAGATATGAGGGTGAAAAGAACTGTCAAAATGTAATCCCATCTGACATGACTGTTCTCATAGCAACGCTACCTTATAGTTCTGTTGAATATGGTCTTATAGCATTTTGAATTAATAACCAGTTTCTCAATATAAACTGCTTAATGTGGGAGATCCTTACTGTCTGCATGTCCCATAAGCTTAACACTAATTTTGAGGCATAATGTTGGCAACTTGTGTTTAAAAAAGGGGGTAGGGAATAAAAATGTCAGTATCGAGATGGGAAAGCAAAGACTCCTCATTTTATAGAGGAGGAAATGGAGCCCCTGGCAATGAATCATTTAACTCCACCAGGGTCCATAGATCATGTAAACACATTCACTTATCCAGCATTTATAAATGAGGGTGATTTCCTTGGCAGGCACGGTGGCATTGTGAATACATGATAAATAAAATACAGCTGCTGTCTTCAAGGAATTTAAGTTAGAAATTACATCAATGTATAAAGAAGAAAATAACAATAGCTTGTTATTCTACTGTCTTCTTAGTTCGAGCCTATTTTAATGTTATTAATTATAGAACTATAGAGTAAACTTTTGGCTCTGTAAAGCTGTAAGATTTAACTTCAACTTTGAGAATAGCACTGCTCCTGTTTCCTATTGGTCTGCTTTTGCCAAGTATGTTTTCCATTGCCCTTTAATTCTATCTTTTTTGAACAGCTGAATTTGTGATTTTATCCTAATTTGCAGTTATTCATCTTCTAACAGAAGTTTATTCCATCTACATTTATTTTCTCTAGCTATGCTTGTCTTCTGTCACCTTGTTTTAACTCTCTGCTTTTTATGCTTTATGTCATTTGACAGACGGACTTTGGGTTTTTTTCTCCTTTTTAAATTTAAGTGGTTGTGATGATATACAGTCTGTTTTGTCTCTATTAGTACTTACCTTTACATTGTTCCAGAATGTATTTAAATTAATTTCTCTATCTAATTAACAATGTCAAGAATGAAATGTAAAAATACATCATATTTTATGGAAACTCAAGAGGATGAAAATTAATCTCTGAATTTTCTTTAAAAACACTTAAATTTAGTTTATCACAGTGGTTCTCCACTAGGGGCCATTTTGCCCTCCACCCCCCAGGGGACATTTGGCAATGTCTGGAGACATTTTTGGCTGCCACAGCTGAGGAGAGGAAGTGCTGCTGCATCGCGTGGGTAGAGGCTGGGGATGCTGCTAAACATCCCGCAATACTCAGGATAGCTCCCTACAATAAAGAATTGTCTGGTTCAATGTTTCAATAGTGCCAAGATTGAGAAACCCTGGTTTACACTTGTGCCTCATTACGTGTGCTAGGTAAATTGACCGCCACAGATATTTTTTCCCTTATTTTCAAAATTGAAAACAGAAAGAAAGGGAATTGCGTGTATATATTATCACTCTTGTTATGTTCTCTCTTATATATCTTAATTTGTTCTATTTAAAAATAGAACAAATGAGCCCTTCTGATGAAATATCTGTTATTTATTGACTTTTGTCCCTACCCCTCTCAGGCATGTTATAGGGGAGTCGAGACATTATCCAAAGTTGGCACATATAAGGGCACTATTCCCATCACACATTGAGGCTAATTCAAATGAAAGCACAGACGGCATCAGGAGATTCCTAGTCTCTCTCCTGAGTCCCAGCACTTCCCTGCTTGCCTGCATCTCTGATTCAGAGGGACTCTGAACCTCACCTGGGGGTCAACCCTAACTTCTGAAGGATGTGTGCATGCACACGCCAGGGTTGTTGCTGTGGGGCTCTGAGAATCTCCCTAGGCAGAGCTGTTCAGGCTGTGCAATAATACATTGACTTATTTTTCATGCAAGCACAGAGTAAATATAATGCAGAAGTTTACAGCCAGGTTGTTATTAAATTATTTTCATTTGACATATTTTTTCAGTAACTGTTATTAGTAATCATTATTTAATTAACTGTGTTTTAGTACAGCAATTCTCAACCATAGCTACACATTAGAATCACCTGGGGAACCACTTAAAAATACTTTTGGGGGCCTACTCTAACCAATTAAATCAGTATATCTGGGAGTAGTAACAGGGGCAAGGTACTCTTACAAGCTTCCAGAGATTCCAACATGCAGCCACATTTGAGAACAAACTGGTTTAGTGGTCGCATCACTCACCACCGAATCTTTTGCACCAAAGTTCACCTATTTTTTAAATAAATTGTTTTTTAAATTCTGGTAAAATACACGTAACATACACTTCACCATCTTAACCCTTTTAAAATGTACAGTTCAGAGGCATTAAGTACATTCACATTGTTGTGCAACCAGTACCACCATCCATATCCTGTTTGTCTTGTAAAACTGGAACCTCTGTACCCATTAAACTCTAGCTCCCCATTTCCCCTGCCCCATCCCCAGCCCCTGGCGGCCACCATTCTACTTTTTGCTTCTACGAATTTGACTACTCTAAGTACTTCATGTAAGTGGTATCTATAAAACACTCCACTGAAATTTTATTTAGCCTTAAATAGGAAGGAAATTCTGTTTCATGCTACAATGTGTATGAACCTTGACGACAGTATGCTAAGTGAAATATGTCAGTAACAAAAGTACAAAGCATCTCCACTCTTAACTTCTCATTTTCAATTTTTCCCTTGTTAACTCTCTTCTGATTCTGATAGCACATGAAGTTAGTATCGTTGCTTGTCTTTGCACATGAGTGAGAATTTGGTGATTGTGCTCAGGTTACTGTTTATTACTATTTATGGTCAGCACTGTCTAGACATTGCTCCTTTATCTTTCCGTGTTTGTGTATTAACCTGATTTTCTTTTCCTGCCTGTATTCTTCTGTGATATTTTCTTTGTCCTTAAAATTCAGCAATGTACAGGGCTGGGTCTGAAATTTTATCTGTTTTAACTGGGTCTATCTAAACACCAGTGATTTCTTTTTACATTGAGGCACAAATTTTTCTTCATCTCAGGAACATTTTCTTCTATTATTTTTTTAGTTTTGCTCCTCTCCTGTTTGCTTGGAATTCTTCTGAAATGGTTATTCTACATATATTGTAGAGGTTCCCAAGCTTGTTTACACATTAGATTCACCTGGGTAAACCTTCCTCAGCCAGGGTCATACCCAGTCTAATTAAATCAGATGAGCACAGGCACTGGGAGTATTTAAGGCTCCTCAGCTGATTCCAATGTGCAGGCAAATTTGGAAACCACAGATGTGTTACCTTCCCTGGATGTGTTGCTCATTTCTTCTTTTCTTCATCGTTTTCAGGTGTGCTCTGCTGGGCACCACAATGTACGATTCAGACATTTAAAGCCTGACTCAGCCCAGTTTCTTCTCCATTTGCCCCCTGGGGAAGGTAAGTGTATAACTATCTCTTCGTATTTCTTCAGCAGTCCAAATCCTAATTTACAAAAGTTTATTGTTTGGATTTCTCATTTCTATTAATACCTTCTTCAGTTTTTCCATTTCTTACCATGGTGCCATTACTTAGACTCTGGATTTCCTTTTGTCTTATGAAACAGTATTTCTTAAACTTGGTTACACATTGGAATCACCTGAACTTCACTTGCAGCAATTCAGATTTAATTATTCTGGGGTCCAGAATGCATTAAAGATATTTAATGTTCCCCAGGCCATGTTAATGTGCAGCCAAGATTGAGAACCACTGCCTTTTATTAATCT
The DNA here is from genome assembly GCF_001698545.2 of Rhinopithecus bieti. Taxonomy (NCBI): domain Eukaryota; kingdom Metazoa; phylum Chordata; class Mammalia; order Primates; family Cercopithecidae; genus Rhinopithecus; species Rhinopithecus bieti. Next base: position 2,508,245 of record NW_016804119.1, on the reverse strand, counting down.
ATTATGTGTGCACGTGTGTGTGATGATGATGCCAGGGGTCTTCAAACTTTAGTGTACATCAGAATCACCTGGAGAGCTTCTTCAACCAAAATATGGGTTCCTCCTTCGGAGTTTCTGATTTAGAAGCTCTGAGGTAAGGCCCTGTAATTTGCATTTCTAACACCTTCAGAGGTGCTGCTCTTGCTGGTCTGGAGACCCTACTTTAGGAACCACCCGACTAGGATATAGTTGGGCCAGAATCAGAGTCCCGTTAATAATGCACTTCCCTTCTTACATGGCTTAGCTCTGTGTCCCCGCCCATAGCTCATCCTGAGTTGCAATTCCCACGTGTCGGGGGAGGGGCCTGGAGGGCAATGATTGAGTCCTGGAGGCAGACTTCCCCCTTGCTGTTCTCCCAATAGTTAGTGAGTTCTCACGAGATCTTGTTGCTTGAAAGTGTGTGGCACTTCCCCACTTGCTCACTCTCTCCCGCTCCACCGTGGTGAGACATGCTTCCTTTTCCTTCCGCCGTGATTGTAAGTTTCCTGAGGCCTTCCAGTCATGATTCCTGTGAAGCCTGCAGAACTGTGAGTCAATCAAATCTCTTTTCTTTATAAAACTCTTTTCTTTTTATTTCTTCTAAAAAAAATGGGATGCATGTGCAGAACGTGCAGGTTTGTTTCATAGATACACGTGTGCCAGGGTGGTTTGCTGCATCTATTGACCTGTCCTCTAAGTTCCCTCCCCTCACCCCCAACTCCCAACAGGCCCTGGTGTGTGTTGTGCCCCTCTCTGTGTCCATGTGTTCTCAATTAAACCTCTTTTTATAAAGTCTCAGGTAGTTCTTCATAGCAGTGTGAGAATGGACTAATATACCTTCCCACCTATGATATATTGGATTCATTAAAATGTGGCACTTATTACATATTTTATATGCGTTAATATAATTAGAGGTATTGATACTAAACATCGTAAGAACTCAGATAACTCTGGGTCTTCTGGAGTGCCGTTTGGCAAGTACTTCATAAGGCAAGGTATAAAAAATAATGGAGTATCAAGTGTCAAATGGAATGTGTTGGCTCCCATCACTGTTTCCGTATACCTTAAGGTTCCTAACATCTTAAACCTTCTGCAAGTCAGCAAAGTCTTTGTCTTTTGGGATGCTGGAGTTTCCTTCTGTGATAACACCATTTACTGCTTTGATTGCAGTTTCTAATTTAGCAATATTTTCACTTTCATGCAGTTTTCCTTCTCTCTTTATGACTACCTGTTCTACTTTTATAAACACAATTTCCTGTTGAAATACATTGAGAATATAGAAAGTTGCTAGATTTTTTTCTTTCAGTAATTTTCATAGGAAGGTATTGGCTCTGATTTCTCAGTGTTTCTCGTTTTGTAAGCTGCAGAAATGCCTGTTTCTGCTGATTTTCTTCCTAGGCTTGCCTTTTCCAAAGGAGTTTTATGCTTTTCTACCATTGGAGTCCAACATGGGTCTTCTCAGATTCTGTGCATGTTCTATTTCAAATATTCTAGCCAAAAGAAATTTCTTTTCTTTTTTTTCCCTTTGCCAATGTGAATTTGCAGTAGCCTGGGGTGTAGGGAGGATGCCAAATTCAGAGTCTGTATCAGGAGGTTGTGCCTCTGGGCTGAAAATTAATGATTATTTATGGCAAACATATATGACCTAGCTACTACTCCATCTCTTTGCCTAGTGAGGCCCACAGCATGAAAGATGGATCAGGATCACACAGCTGGGGTTTACCTCCTTGGGATGGCCATTGGGAGTTTTATGCTTGCAAGGGCAGTGGTGGGAGTCACATTCCCACCTGTCCTTCAGCCTGCCCTCGCCTCCAGCCCTCATCCTTCCCTAGTGGATGTCTTCATCTTATTTCTTAGGTGAGCTGTTTTTTCCCAGATGGGGAAGTTTAGGACTAGATCAGTGGTCTCCAAACATTTTAAATAAAGACCAAGATAGTAAGTATTTTAAGTATTTCAGGAGATAGCTCTGTCAAAACTACTCACATCTGATGTTTTAGAGAGAAAGAATTTATAAACAAACAAACAAATGGGCATGGTTATACTGCAATGAAATTTACTTAAAATTTACCCCGAAAACAGCCTTCCTTACATGTCACCCACCCAAGTGCTATCAACCAAAAGTCTTCAGAGTTTTGATGTCCTCTTTTCTCAGTTTGTAATTTTATACAGGATTTTCCTCATTTTCATATTATGTTTGTCACTTCAAAGATTGTAATGGAAGTGAGTCAGACACATATCCTAAAATTGGCACCTTTTCAGGAATCCCAAGTGTGTGTGTGTGTGTATGTGTTTAATGTTCAGTATCACATTTAAAAGATGTCTAATGTTAATTTCACACAAATATCCCGACTAAAAAAATAAAGCACAATATCTGAAGCCTAGTTTTAATTTTCTTTCAAAAAATTTTCTTCTATTCTTATTTAATAACACAGAACTACTCTTCTCCAGACATAACTAGGTTTATGTGATGCCTGAATTTCACAGGTTGACTCCACTTTTTTTTCATTGCTGCAAAAAAGATTTTATGATTAGAGAAAATAAGTTTCTTCTCAGATTCTGTAACTTAGAAAATACCAGCGCTTGAGTCCCATTCAAGGAATAGTGAATACTCAAAATCTCCCTCTCGAGGTCATATTTTATTTATTTATTTTTTGGTTTTAAGTTTGTACAATTTTATTGTTTACAGTTTTTTAAATCACACTTTAAGTTCTGGGGTACACGTACAGAATGTGCAGGTTTGTTGCATAGGTATACATGTGCCATGGTGGTTTGCTGCTCCCATCAACCTGTCATCTACATTAGGTATTTCTACTAATGCTGTCCTTCCCCTAGCCCCGACCCCAACAGGCTGGTGTGTGATGTTCCCCCCTCTGTGTCCATGTGTTCTCATTGTTCACCTCCCATGTATGAGTGAGAACATACAGTGTTTGGTTTTCTGTTCCTGTGTTAGTTTGCTGAGAATGATGGTCTCCAGCTTCATCCATGTCCCTGCAAAGGACATGAACTCATCCTTTTTTATGGCTGCATATTAGTCCATGGTATGTATGTGCCACATTTTCTTTATCCAGTCTATCACTGATGGGCATTTGAGTTGGCTCCAAGTCTTTGCTATTGTGAATAGTGCTGCAATAAACATATGTGTGCATGTGTCTTTGTAGCAGCGTGATTTATAATCCTTTGGGTATATACCCAGTAATGGGATTGCTGGGTCAAATGGTATTTGTGGCTCTAGATCCTCGAGGAATTGCCACACTGTCTTCCACAATGGTTGAACTTATTTACACTCCCATGAACAGTGTAAAACATTCCTATTTATCTACATCCTCTCCAGCATCTGTTGTTTCCTGACCTTTTAATGATTGCCATTTTAACTGGAGTGAGATAGTATCTCATTGTGGTTTTGATTTGCATTTCTCTAATGACCAGTGGTGATGAGCATTTTGCATGTTTCTTGGCTACATAAATGTCTTCTTTTGAGAAGTGTCCATTCATATCCTTTGCCCACTTTTGATGGGGTTGTTTTGTCTTGTAAATTTAAGTTCTTTGTAGATTCTGGATATTAGCCCTTTGTCAGATAGATAGATAGCAAAATTTTCCCCATTCTGTAGGTTGCCTGTTCACTCTGATGTAGTTTCTCTTGCTGTGCAGAAGTTCTTTAATTAAATCCCATTTGTCTATTCTGGCTTTTGTGGCCATTTCTTTTGGTGTTTTAGTCATGANTGTGTTCTCAATTAAACCTCTTTTTATAAAGTCTCAGGTAGTTCTTCATAGCAGTGTGAGAATGGACTAATATACCTTCCCACCTATGATATATTGGATTCATTAAAATGTGGCACTTATTACATATTTTATATGCGTTAATATAATTAGAGGTATTGATACTAAACATCGTAAGAACTCAGATAACTCTGGGTCTTCTGGAGTGCCGTTTGGCAAGTACTTCATAAGGCAAGGTATAAAAAATAATGGAGTATCAAGTGTCAAATGGAATGTGTTGGCTCCCATCACTGTTTCCGTATACCTTAAGGTTCCTAACATCTTAAACCTTCTGCAAGTCAGCAAAGTCTTTGTCTTTTGGGATGCTGGAGTTTCCTTCTGTGATAACACCATTTACTGCTTTGATTGCAGTTTCTAATTTAGCAATATTTTCACTTTCATGCAGTTTTTCCTTCTCTCTTTATGACTACCTGTTCTACTTTTATAAACACAATTTCCTGTTGAAATACATTGAGAATATAGAAAGTTGCTAGATTTTTTTCTTTCAGTAATTTTCATAGGAAGGTATTGGCTCTGATTTCTCAGTGTTTCTCGTTTTGTAAGCTGCAGAAATGCCTGTTTCTGCTGATTTTTCTTCCTAGGCTTGCCTTTTCCAAAGGAGTTTTATGCTTTTCTACCATTGGAGTCCAACATGGGTCTTCTCAGATTCTGTGCATGTTCTATTTCAAATATTCTAGCCAAAAGAAATTTCTTTTTCTTTTTTTTCCCTTTGCCAATGTGAATTTGCAGTAGCCTGGGGGTGTAGGGAGGATGCCAAATTCAGAGTCTGTATCAGGAGGTTGTGCCTCTGGGCTGAAAAATTAATGATTATTTATGGCAAACATATATGACCTAGCTACTACTCCATCTCTTTGCCTAGTGAGGCCCACAGCATGAAAGATGGATCAGGATCACACAGCTGGGGTTTACCTCCTTGGGATGGCCATTGGGAGTTTTTATGCTTGCAAGGGCAGTGGTGGGAGTCACATTCCCACCTGTCCTTCAGCCTGCCCTCGCCTCCAGCCCTCATCCTTCCCTAGTGGATGTCTTCATCTTATTTCTTAGGTGAGCTGTTTTTTCCCAGATGGGGAAGTTTAGGACTAGATCAGTGGTCTCCAAACATTTTAAATAAAGACCAAGATAGTAAGTATTTTAAGTATTTCAGGAGATAGCTCTGTCAAAACTACTCACATCTGATGTTTTAGAGAGAAAGAATTTATAAACAAACAAACAAATGGGCATGGTTATACTGCAATGAAATTTACTTAAAATTTACCCCGAAAAACAGCCTTCCTTACATGTCACCCACCCAAGTGCTATCAACCAAAAAGTCTTCAGAGTTTTTGATGTCCTCTTTTCTCAGTTTGTAATTTTATACAGGATTTTCCTCATTTTCATATTATGTTTGTCACTTCAAAGATTGTAATGGAAGTGAGTCAGACACATATCCTAAAATTGGCACCTTTTCAGGAATCCCAAGTGTGTGTGTGTGTGTATGTGTTTAATGTTCAGTATCACATTTAAAAAGATGTCTAATGTTAATTTCACACAAATATCCCGACTAAAAAAATAAAGCACAATATCTGAAGCCTAGTTTTTAATTTTCTTTCAAAAAATTTTCTTCTATTCTTATTTAATAACACAGAACTACTCTTCTCCAGACATAACTAGGTTTATGTGATGCCTGAATTTCACAGGTTGACTCCACTTTTTTTTCATTGCTGCAAAAAAGATTTTTATGATTAGAGAAAAATAAGTTTCTTCTCAGATTCTGTAACTTAGAAAATACCAGCGCTTGAGTCCCATTCAAGGAATAGTGAATACTCAAAAATCTCCCTCTCGAGGTCATATTTTTATTTATTTATTTTTTGGTTTTTAAGTTTGTACAATTTTTATTGTTTACAGTTTTTTAAATCACACTTTAAGTTCTGGGGTACACGTACAGAATGTGCAGGTTTGTTGCATAGGTATACATGTGCCATGGTGGTTTGCTGCTCCCATCAACCTGTCATCTACATTAGGTATTTCTACTAATGCTGTCCTTCCCCTAGCCCCCGACCCCCAACAGGCTGGTGTGTGATGTTCCCCCCTCTGTGTCCATGTGTTCTCATTGTTCACCTCCCATGTATGAGTGAGAACATACAGTGTTTGGTTTTCTGTTCCTGTGTTAGTTTGCTGAGAATGATGGTCTCCAGCTTCATCCATGTCCCTGCAAAGGACATGAACTCATCCTTTTTTATGGCTGCATATTAGTCCATGGTATGTATGTGCCACATTTTCTTTATCCAGTCTATCACTGATGGGCATTTGAGTTGGCTCCAAGTCTTTGCTATTGTGAATAGTGCTGCAATAAACATATGTGTGCATGTGTCTTTGTAGCAGCGTGATTTATAATCCTTTGGGTATATACCCAGTAATGGGATTGCTGGGTCAAATGGTATTTGTGGCTCTAGATCCTCGAGGAATTGCCACACTGTCTTCCACAATGGTTGAACTTATTTACACTCCCATGAACAGTGTAAAAACATTCCTATTTATCTACATCCTCTCCAGCATCTGTTGTTTCCTGACCTTTTAATGATTGCCATTTTAACTGGAGTGAGATAGTATCTCATTGTGGTTTTGATTTGCATTTCTCTAATGACCAGTGGTGATGAGCATTTTTGCATGTTTCTTGGCTACATAAATGTCTTCTTTTGAGAAGTGTCCATTCATATCCTTTGCCCACTTTTTGATGGGGTTGTTTTTGTCTTGTAAATTTAAGTTCTTTGTAGATTCTGGATATTAGCCCTTTGTCAGATAGATAGATAGCAAAATTTTTCCCCCATTCTGTAGGTTGCCTGTTCACTCTGATGTAGTTTCTCTTGCTGTGCAGAAGTTCTTTAATTAAATCCCATTTGTCTATTCTGGCTTTTGTGGCCATTTCTTTTGGTGTTTTAGTCATGAAGTCTTTGCCCATGCCTATGTCCTGAATGGTATTGCCTAGGTTTTCTTCTAGGGTTTTTATGGTTTTAGGTCTAACATTTAAGTCTTTAATCCATCTTGAGTTAATTTTTGTATAAGGTGTAAGGAAGGGATCCAGTTTCAGCTTTCTGCATATGGCTAGCCAGTTTTCCCAACACCATTTATGAAGTAGGGAATCCTTTCCCCATTGCTTGTTTTGTCAGGTTTGTCAAAGATAAGATGGTTGTAGGTGTGTGGTATTATTTCTGAGGCCTCTGTTCTGTTCCATTGGTCTGTATATCTGTTTTGATACCAGTACCATGCTGTTTTGGTACTATGACCTATGTCTATAGCCATACCACCCTGAACACGCCAGATCTCATCTACAGTCATATTTTTAATTCTGAACAGATGAAAATATGTGAGATGCTACTTGGCTGGAAGGTTAAGCAGTAAATATAAAATAGTTGCTCTGCTCTAGATGACATAGGTGTTTCAGAGGTATAAATTATAGTATCTGGCTTCTAGGAATTAATCGTGGAATTAAAGGGGGGGGCAACCCAATTGATTGGTTCATTTATTTTTAAAACATCTATTTATTGAGTGTTATTACATATAAGATCCTGTTCTAGTCACTCCAAACACAAAACCTAAGACATAGTTTTTCTGATGACGTTTACAGTCTATCAGGGAATACAGATATGCAAACTAATAATTGCAATAGAGAGTGATAAGTGCTAAAACGAACTGGTCACAAAGTGTGACTCAACCCTGCTGTGGGCAAGGAAATTCAGCACAGGTTTCCTAGGAGTTGATTGAGTTGAGTTGGTTGAGTTTAAAACTGACCAGGATTTTCTATGCAGATAGGGAGTCAGTGGCAGAATGTGGAATGTCACAGAACAGTGAAATTACAGGGGTCCTTGGGGAACCTTATATAGGTGGATTATTTGCAATTCTACACTTAATTTTTGCATTTTTAACTACTCTCAACCAACACTAAAGATCCTGACATGGAGTAATTGTAAATTTTGCTAAGATTCAGTTTTGAATTACCTGTTCAGAGGGGTCATATTTAATCACTGCCTCTTCAGCACCTAGGACAGTACCCAACATGTAACAGACATAAATACTATGTTCAATCAAGGATCCTTTAGTGGATGAATACAGCCAAGCTCTCAATGTGGTTTCAATATTCTGTATACAAACTAGAAGCTCTTGTGAAGTGATGATTTGATACTATTATTCCTTTGAGGAAAAAAATGGCACAAAGATAGCACACTACTAGTCTTGGTGATGAAAGTAAAGATGGCTAAGAAACTCTGCCTGTAGCACCCCATCTCATTAAATATTACTAAAGTTTTGAGCAAAAACTGCCTCTACTTATCTCACAGTCCTTTACCCCCCTCGCCCCCCCCCCCACATCTAGTCTGTCACAACATCCTTTGACTCTCTTTGAAATATATTCTGAATCTAACAATTGTCTCCACTTCCATCATTGCCACCGCAACCTAAGTCACCATTATGGTATGACTGTGTAGTCACAGATAAGTCATAGATGACTTGATGTGGCCACTTTCTCCACATTCACTCTGTTGCTTTTTACCAGTAAGCCCTAGTGATCTTTTCTCTACCAGCAGTTAATGACCTTCTAAAAGATCAGTCAACTCCCTGCTCAAACCCTCCAATGGATCCCCAGTATAAAATACAAAGCCTTCAGCATAGCCTTCAAGCTCCTATAAGGCCAGGCCTCACTTATCTCGGATCCCATTTCCCCCACTCTCCCTCTTGCCCAAGGTCTCAGCTATTCTAGACTCCCCGTCGTTCCTCAGACTTATCAGGCATATCCCTCTCCTAAGGTTTTTGAACTTATTTTTGCCTATGCTAAGATTCTTCCCTTACTTATTTCTGGCCTTTGCTCTAAAGCCACCTTGTTGGAGAGGCTGTAAGTAATCTCCATGTAAGCGAGGACTCCTCTCATCCTAAGACATCTTTATATGTTTATTTGTTTACTTTTAAAAAAACTTTTATTGTAGGTCCATGGGTACATGTGCAGGTTTGTTAGATAGGTAAACTGCATCACAGGAGTACGGTGCACAAATAATTTCATCACACAGATGATCATAGTACCCAGTAAGTAGTTTTTTCTGATCCTTTCCCTTCTTCCCTCCACCCTCAAGTGGGCTTCAGTGTCTGTTGTTTTCCTCCTGGAGTCCACATGTTCTTGTTTTTTAGCTCCAACTTATATGTGAGAATATGTGGTATTCAGTTTTCTGTTCATGTGTTAGTTTGCTTAGAATAATGGCCTCTGGTTCCATCTATGTTGCTGCAAAGGACATGATCTCATTCTTTTTTATGACTGCATAATATTCCATGGTATTTATGTACCACATTTTCTTTATCCAGTCTAACATTGATGGGCATTTAAGTTGACTCCATGTTTTTGCTATTGTGTATAGTGCTGTGGTAAACATAGATAGGCATGTGTCTTTACAATAGAATGATTTATATTCCTTTGGATATATACCCAATTATGGGAATGCTGGAATGAATGGTATTTCTGTTTTAAGTTCTTTGAGGAATCGCCACACTGTCTTCCACAAAGGCTAAACTAATTTACACTCCCATTAGCAGTGTACAAATGTTCCCTTTTTCTCCACAACCTTGCCAGTGTCTGTTATTTTTTTGACTTTTTATAGCCATTCTGACTGGTGTGAGATGGCATTTCGTTATGGTTTTTATTTACATTTCTTTAATAATTAGTGATGTTGAGCGTTTTTTTATAGGCTTCTGGCAATGTGTATGTCATCTTTTGGAAACTTCGTGTCTTTTGCCCAATTTTTAATGGGGTGGTTTGATTTTTTTGCCTGTAAATGTTTTTAATGAACTATCTCTTCCCCACTATAATGTGTCATGGAATCATGGATGGTTTTATAATAATTATTCACAACCAGAAAGATTTGATTTCATTACAGAGTGTAATTTTGAATTTGCAAATGGCCGTGACCTACAATGGGAATGACCCTCTGCTGTACAAGAAAGCAACAAGGTGGTCTGCAGAGCTGTTTCAGGAGGGGGCTGTGCAGTTTATCTTGAGGCAACTCGCATAGAGTTTAGCTGAGATATTGTTGAGCCTAGATATAATTTTTAAGGATACACATGATTTACACTTTTTTCTGTAAGTCTATGATAAATAATAATGGCTAAGATTTGTATATCACCTGTACAACAACCTTATGAAGTACCTGTTCCATTATTATCTTTTTTGTAGATAAAGAGATGGGTACAGAGAACTTAAGCTACTTGCCTGAAGTCTCACATTAAGCAATGAGCAAAACTGGTTTCAACTGTGTCAGTGGCTGGAGTTTCCACTGTGTCAGTGCAGCAAGCTCAATGTCTTCCTGCCTGGTCACCCTGCTGCTTTGCCTGTGGTGAACAGGAAACAAGGGATGCTTCTCTGATATGTGCTCCTGTCACATTCTCCAACTATATTTAGTGTCTTGGTTGTACTAAGTACTGCTGTGACATGATATTAAGAGAAGTGCCTTAGTTTCTTTGAAAATATACACACCACTGTTTTAGGAGTATGTGGAGCAGACTGAAGAATATAATAAAATGTGTTCATTTGTCATACAAATCAGCCTTAAGTGGGGCAAAATGATTGAAGACCTCTCCCTGAGTGAATGATTTTGTAGATTATTGATTTGGGCAGCAGTTTATTTAAACATTAAACCCTTAAATGAATTAACTTAGCCTGAAGAAAAATGTGTCAAATGTAGTACTTGCTATAGCTAGTTTTTCAGCCTCTGAGGACTTTGTAAAGTGTCCAGATGTATTTATTTTAAAAAAATTATCAAGGAAATAAAGGATGAATTGAAAAAGGATAGTGGGATTTGTCTTCAGAAACTATAATCTCTTTGAAAACAAAACTTTGGGAAAGTTTTTTTTTTTTTTTTTTTTT
>NW_016804119.1:2400898-2496822 GCF_001698545.2 Rhinopithecus bieti | reverse complement strand
TTTTTTTTTTTTTTTTTCCAGAAGCATTTTCTGCCTTTAGGTTAGTCTTGAAACATTAGAAGTTGTCTGTTATTCAAATTCTGAAAAATGCAAAATGGTTCTCCCTCCCTTCCTGTTGTCTGTATCTCCTTCATCTTTCTTTATACAATTGGAATATGGAGTTAGTATTCCCACCAAAAGTGTAGGAAGAGATGGGAACATTAGAGTAATTATATGCCAGTTTATTCTGGCATATGATAGTTCTTGCCTTTGGTGTCACCAGTTAACAATAATAAAAATGTTACTCATGTAATTTGTGTACAGTTCCCAGGGTACAGTCACACTTACTTCTTTTTAATGGCAACACTATTGACTTTCTAATTGTATTGTATGGGTTAACCTTGACTCTATGACTAGTAGGCAAACTTTGGGAGAACAGGGCCCCGTACAATGTGGAGGTTGAGGAAGGTGGATTCCTGATTCCATTAACCATGGCTGTGTGATTTGAGCAAGTTATTCTTGTCAGAGTTAGGAGAACTAGAAAACTAATTCTCAGTTCCCTCATCTGTCAAATGGGAATAATAATGGAACCTGGGAGTAACAAAAGAGCTAACATTTATAAAATTGTCAGTACAATGCCTCACATTTTTTCTTTGCTTTAGTGTTTATCAGAAGTCTAATTCTTCAATAAATTATTGTGTTAATCTTTATGTATTAACTAAGTTGCTCTAGAAATAGCATCACTTGAAGAGAATCACTTTCAGAATTCCCAATACTTAATTTCCCAAGAAATTAAATGAATGAGAAAAGTAGAAAGAAGGAAAATACAAAATTGATTAAAAACATAAGGTTGATTATCTCATGATTATTGCAAGGCTCCAGTGAGCATATTTAAATGAAAGGCTCCTTGCATACATTTTACCATCTTAATCCAGATGAGATCCTTGCTAAGAATGAAAGTACAAAGCAAAAACAACTAAGTTGAAAAGACTGAATTACCAAGTGTGTACATAATGTGTTTCAGCATGTGAGGAGCAGGGGTCCCATGTTATATTTTAAGACTCAAACGTTTTCGTGGGTGGGGATAGATTAGAATCATTTGAGTAAAATACAAAACCATTCCATGTATTTATTTATTATTATTATTATTATTTTTTTGACAAAGTCTTGGTTTGTCATTGAGGCTGGAGTGCGTGGCGCGATCTTGGCTCACTGCAACCTCCCCCTCCCATGTTCAAGCAATTCTCCATCCCGAGTGACTGGAGCTACAGGCGTGCACCACCAAACCCGGCTAGCGCTTTTTTTTGTTTGTTTTTTAGTAGAGATGGGGTTTCGCCGTGTTAGCCAGGATGGTCTCCATCTCCTGACCTCGTGATCCGCCTGCCTCGGCCTCTCAAAGTGCTGGAATTCCAGGCGTAAGCCGCCGCGCCCGGCCTCATTTCTTACCCACAGTAACCAGCCCTAGTCCCTGCAAGTGAAGGCTTTTGTCCCTCAGTCTCTAAACCAGAAGCTCTGACTGACATCTCTTTCCCATTTCAGAATTTTTTCCTGAACATCTTCCTTAAGTATGAATTACCACTAGACATCCTTTACCCCAAAATAGGCCCTTAAAAATTATATCAAAAAATAAACAGCAAAAGAAATGAAATATCTTGATGTTTTAAAACAATGGTATTGGGGTCAAAATGAAATTGGGTGAAATATGAATAAAGTCTGTTTTAGTTGATACCATCTGATGGTAGTTTGGACAAATGTGTCATAGTTATATGTTAACATTAGGGGGAACAGTGTAAACATTACACAGGAACCGTTTACACTATCTTTGTAACTTTCCTTTTCTAAAATCATGTCAAATGAACATTTATTTTAAAAAAATGAAATTTGAGGCCAAGCGTGGTGGCTCACGTCTGTAATCCCAGCACTTTGGGAGGCTGAGGCGAGTGGATCACGAGGTCAGGAAATCGAGACCATCCTGGCTAACACGGTGAAACCCCGTCTCTACTAAAAGGTAGAAAAAATTAGGCAGGTGTAGTGGTGATCGCCTGTAGTCCCAGCTACTCAGGAGGCTGAGGCAGGAGAATGGCGTGAACCCGGGAGGCGGAGCTCGTAGTGAGCTGAGATTGCGCCACTGCACTCCAGCCTTGGTGAAAGAGTGAGACTCCATCTCCAAAAAAAAAAAAAAAAAAAAAAAAAAAAAAAAAAAAAAAATTGAGGCATGTTGGCTCACACCTATAATCCTAGGATGCTAAGGGGAAAAGACTGCTTGAGGCCAAGAGTTTGAGACCAGCGTGTACAACATAGCAAGACCTTGTGTCTACTAAAAATAAAATTTTAAAAAAGCCAGATGCAGCAACACAGGCCTGTGGTGTCAGCCACTTGGGAGGGTGAGGTAGGAGGATCCCTTGAGCCCAGTAGTTCAATGCTGCAATGAGCTGTGTGATTACACCATTGCACTCCAGCCTAGGTGACAGAGTGAGACCCTGTCTCAAAGAGAAAAATAAATAATAATAAATGAAAAAATCTAGTTCATTTGTTTTATATAGAAAGAAACTGACTTCCAGAAAAGGGAAGTGACCACAAACCTGTTTTCCCGACCCCCTCTGGTGATATATTTGAAAACATACTTAGAGACTTAGAGATTGACCTACGAACTCTTTTATAAAAGAAAATACAAGATTTTGAATTTTTGTCCTATCATTTCCCCACAGACCTTGTTAAAATCTGTCATGTGGGCCTGAAGAGGTGGATACACCAGAGTTGGGTATGAGGCTGAGAAGTGGGGTCTGTAACCTAAAACCATCCTGTCTAAATCAGCCCAATTCTACAGTGCCATCATATTACAATGCAGGGCCTGGAATTGGGGGTGATGTCGAATTAGAGGTCATTCTTGAAGATAAGTCCAGGTGCAGGGGCTCAGGAGAGCAGACTCTTCAAAAGGAGTGCCAGCACTTTGGCCCAAAGCAATGTTCCAACCCTAGGGAGTACACCTTGGCTGTTAGCTCCCTGGTTTTGGAACTCAGATTGGCAAAGAAGCCCATCTCTGGCATTTGTCGGGCTGGGACTTGGATGTCTTCTGTTGGCTATTCTAGTTCCCTACACCTGGTCATACCCCGGCCTTGAGCTCCTGCTATGCTCCCACGTTTTGGCATCCCACCTGCTCTCTCTCAGCTCTTCCACTAATTGTTGGCTTTACCTTTTCCACCTGGCCGTGACAGCTTGCATCAGCCCTGTCCTGCAATGCTTATTGGCTCTTGCCTAGTAAATCACCACGGACAGCATGTGGTAGTGTGATAAGTCTGTCTTCTCAATGAGAATCTAAGCTCCTTTAAAAAATGACTGTACCTCACTTACTTTCTCAAACCAACATCCATCCTAGTGTTGAGGAACACATCACCACATATGGCCTGAAAGCTGATTTGGCACTGATGAGCCTCTCTCCCGTCTTATCCTATCACCCGTAGCTAGACATGGCCCCACCTTAGTTTGGTTCTGATAAACATCCCAGCACTGAGAAAAATGAACAGACTTGGAGTTGGATATTACTGTTTTGGAGCTGAAGTCTGCCAGGGACTTTCCTCTTTGAGTTCCAATTTTTTCATTTAGGAAAGGAGGTTGTTATACTAATAGCCTCGAGATTTCTGTGTAACTATACCAAACAATAGTGCATGCCATTTCTTCACATGTAATGGTATTGCCATATTACATCAGAGATGAGAACTCAGTCATTGATGTCCCCCTACCTCCATTTTACAGATGAGGAAACACCTGAGGTCCCAAGAGACCAATTATACCAGTAGATTGTGGGATTAATGGATGGAACAGCATCCTCTGATTTAATCCAAGAATCTTCTAGGATAGCCTCCTCTTCTAATTTACGTTAATTCAGCCTTAAGTTTTTTTGTGTTGGCATTGCTGTTGTAATACCATCTCTGAGATCGGATACAAAGCTTTATATAGAACATGATAGAACTTTAGTTTCAAGCCTGAATATAAGTAGACTGAAAGAAAATATGCCAAGATGTTAAACAGTGTCTATATTCTAGGTGATGAGATTATAGGTGTTTTAAATTCTTCTTTCACTATTTTATCATCCTTTGTATTCAATGAATATATTACTTCTACAAATAGAAAAATGCATAGGTAGTATGCAGGAACAATATTTTGAAAATACCTACATTTATTAGAAATAAGGAAGAAATAAAAGAAAGGAGAAAGCCATTGGTGTACATTGTGGTTTTAATTCATTTATTCGTCAAATGTTCATTGACCACTGAATATATAAAAATTCTAGAATCAAGTCTTTGTCAGATGTAAAAGTAGATCAGAAACAGTACTTCACCTCAATCTGGAACTTAACAGGGGATGTAAGTGTTTATAACATGTATAATTTCAGAGTCCATGCATTAAAGACCACAGAAACTCCCACATGAGGGGCCTTGGCTTAAACAATATACAGGTCACTCTCTTTATTGGGAGACGCTTTGTGAGCGAGTTGGCATTTGATTTAAGCCATGGAGGGTGAGGATGATTTTGTTTTTGGTTTTTCTTACCTTCAGTTTTCACTTGATGTTTGTTGTCATTAATTTTATCTCTCTTATGTCTTATTTTTTTTAACTTTTATGTTAAGTTCAGGGGTACATGTGCAGGTTTGTTACATAGGGACACTTGTGTCATGGGTGTTTGTCGTACAGATTATTTCATCACCCAAGTATTAAAGCCTAGTACCCATTAGTTATTTTTCCTGATCCTCTCTCTCCTCCCAACTTCTACTCTCTGATAGACCTTAGTGTCTCTTGTTCCCTTCTTTGTGTTCATGAGTTCTCGTCATTTAGCTTCCACTTATAAATGAGAACATATGGCATTTGGTTTTCTGTTCCTGTATTAGTTTCCTAAGGATAATGACCTCCAGCTCCATCCATGTTCCTACAAAGGACATGATCTCATTCTTTTTTATGGCTTCATAGTATCCCATGGTATGTCTGTGCCACATTTTCTTTATCCAGTCTACCATTGACAGGAATTTAGGTTGAATCTGTGTCTCTGTCACTGTGAATGGTGCTGCAATGAATATACACATGCATATGTCTTTATAGCAGAAAAATTTATATTCCTCTGGGTATAAACCCAATAATAGGATTGCTAGGTTGAACGGTATTTCCGTTTTTAGTTCTTCGAGGAATTGCCCACTGTCTTCCACAATGGCTAAACTAATTTACTCTCCCACCAACAGTTTATGAATGTTCCGTTTTCTCTGCAACCTCACCAACATATGTTATTTGTTAACTTTTTAATAGCCATTCTGACTGGTGTGAGATGGTATCTCACTGTGGTTTTGATTTGCATTTCAAGGGGGATTTTGATAAATCAAGAAGGCACGGGGAGGATGTAGTTGTCTCCATCGATTCATTTTTTTTTTCTTTTTTTTACTCTCCCGTAGCTAGCGATGGGAGATAGAAACTCTGTAGGCCTAGAAGCTCCAAACTCCCGCTTGTGTGAAGGTGGACCTGTGGAGTAGGAAAAAAATGAGCTTTTTGAGGAAAATAATTTCACTGTCTTCATCTTTGTATTCCCAGTGTACCACTTGGACATGAAATATCTCTGCGCTTGGTAAATCCTTGTTAAATGGATAAATAAATTGCCAGTGAAGTCATCAGCCAAAGTGGACAAGAGTAGCAATGTATTTCTTCAAGTCCATGGAATCATTGGGATTCTTTTTCAAGGGGTAACTTAAAGTATGCCATGTGTAAATTGGTTATCCACTTACCATTTTAATGCTTATTATTTCCCAGTTTGTGCATGCCACACCTTCTGAGGTGCTCATTGTTCTCTGAAGGTCCTCAGACCTAGCACTGAGAATCAGTTGCTTAACTGTAGTCACTCCTCACTCAACTGTGCTCTGAGGACAGCACCTATATCTTGCCCAGGCTGTTCCCCCAAGGCCTAGTAAAGGGGCTGTCCCAGGGTGGGTACTATGTGAATATTTGTGGAATGAATGAATACCTGATGTCCCGTGATGACTATAAAGTGGCAGACAGCCGTTACTAAATGAGTCAACTTGACTCTAGTTGATAAATATGGATTAAGGGGTGGTTTAGGCATCTGGTCACTGCCTACAAGTTCTTTTGGCGACCTAAGTTGGACGATTTCTAAGTTGTTTAAAAAGGATATCATTAGGTTAGAACAGAATATATAATGTTATTTTGGATATCAAAGTAGAAATCAATAAATAAAGCTAAATGCTGTTCAGCAGGACAGTAAGGGCCACTCAGAACTTCTCTTTGGAATTCCAATTATTTGAGAGAGGCTCAGTCTGATCTGGACTCAAGCAAAATCATTCTCAGAAAGTGATAAAGCAAAAAATTTCAGTACACTTCCTACCTAAGAAAAAGTATTGAACAAAAATATTCTGAAACCAAGTTCCTTAACATTGCCCCTACCCTTTAAAAACAGTTAGCATTCCTGACTTAGACCCTCTAGTGACTCCTAGACTCGGTCTTCCCACCAGTTAACAGAGCTGAACTGTCAGTGCTCTTATCCAAAGCCAAATCATCCCTCTCTAGTTGTGCTACATCCTATTCCTGCTGCTTATGCAAGAATTCTGCTCCAGGAATCTCTTCTGTTGGACAACGCCTATAAATGTGCTATTGTTTCTTCTCATCTTAAGAAAACCTTCTCTGAACCTCACTTCCCCTCCCCTGTTTCATTGTTCCCCTTGTAGAAAAATTCCTCATATGAGTTGTAAGTACTCAGCATCTAAACTTCCTCTTCTTTTATCTCTCCTCAACCACGCCAATGAGGTCTTTGTCCGTATACACCATCAAAACTGCACCAACACACCACTTTGAATGCCATGTAACTAAAACCAGTGGTGGATTCTTCATCTTCACCTTGCTCAGCCTATCAGTGCTTTTGGCATGATTAGTCACTGCTCCTACCTTTTCTTTCCCTAGGTTCATCAGCAAAGTTATCTCTGGTCACCCTGAGCCCCTAACCTCAGTAACACCCAGTTGCCCATATGATGAAATTACAACTCCTTACCCTGGCCTCCAAGGGCTTCTAACTTAGCATATGAGTCTCACCTCCCACCTTTCCTCCCAACAGTTCCACTTCCTGCTGAATGACACATTACCATTATTGTTCTCTGTGTTTTTGTACGTGCTGTTCTCTTCCATCCCAGAAATCTTCTCTCCATTCTCCCATCTGTTCTCCAAGGCTGTGCATAATGCTTTGTGACCTGGATTTATATTTCTTAACCAAATAAGCATTAATGATACACTAGCCCTAATGTGCTCATGTAGCTCTTTTACACATAGAACGAGGAGCTCTAGCCAATATATGTGTTGTAGAAGATATCACAAGGCGTGAAGAATAGACGCTCTTAGGATGGGAGAAAATGAAAATGATCTGCCATAAAGGGTTAATTTGATCTCCTTAAAGCATTTCCTGACACTCTTAGCTTGAAGGATCTCCTCCTCTTCCCCACTCCCAGATCCCAACTTCTTACAACACATTATTATCTGCACCACACAAATGGCTATATGTGTACTGATGGCTTTTGACTATTCTCTTGAACAATTTAATCACGTATTGTCATTTCATTTCTCATATGTTTTATTTTTGCTTTTTTTTGCCCTCTGTCAAGGCAGGGATCAGGTCCTCAGGGTGCCTATCAGTGCTCCTGGCACAAAACAGGTACTCATCAAATATTTGCATTGACAAACAAGACACATAATTACCATGTGGTCACCGTATTGAATCATAACGAGTGGAAGAACCACCTCTGTTTTTCAGAGTGTCATCTATGGCTCTGGAAACCCTGAGCCTGAATACC
This sequence comes from Rhinopithecus bieti, assembly GCF_001698545.2. Lineage (NCBI taxonomy): Eukaryota > Metazoa > Chordata > Mammalia > Primates > Cercopithecidae > Rhinopithecus > Rhinopithecus bieti. Next base: position 2,489,012 of record NW_016804119.1, on the reverse strand, counting down.
AAGGGTCCCATTTTTACAACTTCTCATTGAATCGAGATTGAGTAGCTGAGCCCAGCTCCCCAGTTCCAGTTTGCTCTTCATGCTGCTGATTGGCAGCACTCCAAGGCATTAATTTTTCAAGAGCAAGCTATGTCGATGACCCCTTGCTGTGTGCTAGCCAACGGGGTTAGTTGTGAACTCTTTCCTCTGGCTTCTATCAAAGCACAGGCCCTAATTTTGAGGAATAAAAGTACGAGAAGGGAGCAGAAAGTGGCAGTGGCAGGCCTAGGTCCCATGGACACAGGTTCAAATCTGTTTTCTTGCTGCTTAAGTATTTGACACGGGGCAATTTGCCTTAACCTATTTGAGTCTTGAGTTCCTCATTTAAAATCTGTGAATAAGAATTCCTGGTTCATACTACATATATGGGGTTTAAAAATACAGCATCTAATGTGGTGCCTTAGGTAGAGTAGACACCTAGTAAGCAAATGGTTGCTGATATTACTGAGTTTGAAATTTTAAAGCTTGGCCACAGTTACGACAATATTTCTTACTCATGAGAACCCTGTAACTATTTTACAGGTAGATCAAAAGAGGTCTGGAAAAGTTCAGTGGCTTTCTTTATGTTACTCAAAAATGCCATGACTAAATGAGGTTGAAAATTCAAATCCTCTGTTTTCTAAACCCAAAACGTTTCGATATATTGGACTTAATATAAATTTTGGTGGATGAAGCAAATTCTTTAAAGAACTTAGAGACTAAGTGGTAAAATGTTTAAAAATCTTTTGCAATAAAGAATGGTGTGTTCTTTAATTGGACCCTTGTAGTTAATCAGTTGTTTTACACAAACTCATGGACAAATATGTTTTGAGAAGGAGGGTTTAATTTTCTTTTCAGTAGCTTATTATATTAGTTTTGTTACCAACCCAACATCTAATGAACTAACGCATTTTTTATTAACTAGAATGTAAGCAAATCCTTTCTAAACAGTAGCTGAAACTTAAAAAAAAATCTGAAGCAGGTCTCCAAGGAAGCAAAGAATTGCCAGACAATGACTTTCTTCTCCCAACATATAGAAGGCAAAATATAGTCTTATTAAAATCCTGAGAATGAATTCACTTAACTCTCCACTGCAGGATGGTTTTCTGACAAGCTCTGTCTCAAAAAAAGTATGTTGTACAACTAATTAAGAAATTATTTTGACAGGGTGAATGTTTTGAAGCTCTGTGTTGCACACAACCCTAATATAATCTAATTTTCTTCCAGTGAAACAAAATATGTGGCGAAAAAATAAAAAAACATGGTCAGATAATATCAATAATAAGAGTGCCTCAATTTCAGCTGAGATGAATTCAAGAAGCAGCCAGCCAATTTGTCTAGGGAAATTTGCTCTTGGCTAAGACAGTATAAAGGTCTTACCCCTGGGCAAACCATTTATTTAAAAAGTTTAGAAAAACCTTTTTTTTTTTCACTGATTGTAAGATTTTCAGAGTTGCCATTTCTGTATGAGAGGATGCAGGTTTGGGGGTAAATCGAAATTATTTTGCTATCTATAATAAAAGGATGGAAAAATGAAAGTGTGTGTTAAGTATTTATAATTAAGTTCTAGCCTGGGCTTACTTCAAGCAAGATTATGGATAAGTTGGGGTGGCCATAAATCCCTAATTGACAAACTGTGTGTGTGTGTATGTGTGTGTGTGTGTGTGTGTGTGTGTGTGAGAGAGAGAGAGAGAGAGAATAGCTCCAAATGATCTAAAATCTTTATATTTCCTGTCCTCTTTGTTTCCAATTAATAGTGTTTTTTGGAGTCTAGGTGGGAAAACTTGTAATAAAACAAATATTTTACCAAGTGAATGCTACTTACAGCATGCCTTTTTAATACTGAATTTTTTGGCAACAATTTTCATTATATAATGAGAAATATCTTCTTGAAGTGCGTGTGCTGGGGGATTGGGGAGGGTGATTATCCCAAATCACATCTAGCATGCAAAGAACACTTTTAAAACATTCCCATACATAAATGAAAATAGTATTTCATGTCGAAATCTAATAAGGTTCTCAATTGTAAGTACAAATTAGATGGGGATATTTTCATGTTTCACATGGAATTAGGAAGCCTGTACAGAAAGGCTGTTGGTAGGTCTTTTGCTATATTTTATAGGACATTGATTTCTAAATACCACTGAATCAAATGAAGCGCTTTTAAAAAGCACCCATTCCTTGGCCCCAGGCCAAATCAACTGAATCAGAACTTTCCTTTCTAAACCTCCTCAAAAGTTTTTAATGAAAGGCCTTAGTGATGAGAGAGAGAAAGTAGTCTAGAAGGACTCTGGGTTTCTGGCCTGGGTTACAAGATATGGCACCAAGAAAGAAGGGGAAGATGATGCATTGAGTCTTGGACATGTTGCATTTGAGGTGTCCATGGGAATCTAGGTTGAGACAGCCAATAGTTTGTTGCAACTGGACTGATGAATCTGGACGTCAATCGGAAAGGTCAGATCAGAGAGACATGGATTATTGATTTGTACACTGGTTCATCATTTAAGTAGCAGACATGAGCAAGTTTTGCCATGATGAGGGCATGGAATGAGAAAAACAATCTCTAATCCTTAATTCATAAAATATTTCCAGAATACCTGGTTTGTACCAGGCATTGGGTGTTCAAAATGAATGAGTCCCTCTCTCAATGGATTCATTGTTAAGTTGGGGAGACAAATTCATAATTGAATGTATAGGATAATATTCTAATGATGTATGGTGGCACATGTGCTGAAGGAGGCATGAACAGAACGGTCAGAAGAAGGAGATATCCTTGAAACCCTTAATATTCGAGAACAAAACGAGATAAGGCAAGAAATAAATTCTCTGAATGATCAAGATGGTTTGTCATGCTCAGGGAAGGGGGACAAAGAATTCTCAAAGCCTTTCCGCCTTTAGGATTGCCAGATTTAGTGCCGTCTTCCTCCCCCAAAAGCAAACTAAAAAACTAGAATGCCCAGTTAGATTTGAATGTCAAGTAAACGATGAATAATTTGTAACGTTAAGTATGTTCCATGCAATATACAAGGCATACTTACAGTAAAAGAAATCATTGTTTGTCTGAAATTCAAACGTAACTGGATGTTCTGCATTTTTTCTGCTTCATGATTCAGTAATGATCCCTTGCTCTATTGTTCTTGCTATTGTTATTATTATATATCATTTAAATAGTGCTTTACGGCATTCAAATGTTTTCATAACTCTGATAGCCTTAGGCATGTAGGACCAAAATACCTTCTTGCTGGAGAATGTTTGCACTCAATTGCTGTTTCTCTGTCAATGGAATGTTCTTCAAAAACATAATTGTATTTCTAATGATATCCTTTTTTTGTTCATTCAGGGGAGAAAGTATTTTCATATAACCATCTCCCATGTCCTCATAACAACCCTAAGATAGTGGTAAGGCAGAGATGACATCCATTTCCATATGTGAGACAGACACAGTAGGACTCAGTGAGTTGCTCAAGGTAACCAACTTGTTTGTGTCAGACTGAGACCCTAACCATCTCAACTAACTCAAACTCCAGTGCTTGTTTATTGTGTTATGCTACCTCTCCAAAAAGACAAGTCCATCATATTGACGTTAGCTTCTATATACTCAGATTTTACTTAGTATGTAGACAGAACCTCTAAATTACATTTGAGTGAACTTAAAACTTGGGAACAAACAACAATAGGACAATGTAAAAGGAGGATGAACTTTGTAAAGTTCAGCTGTATTTATAGAGAAGTAATAAAATCATTGAAAACTTCCAACTATCTTGTGAACAGCTGCCATTAATGAAGCTCTGAAATATTCTTTATAATTATATGTTGATCACTAGATGCAGTCTATTCTTATGACTTCCATATTTGGAATAACATTTGCATAACACAGTATATCCAGTTTGTTTCTTGGTGTCTGTAAACTTGTAAATAATTTCATGAATTAAAACAGCTCAAAAATAAACCATAGTTTATAACTGAAAACTTAATAGGGCATAGATATTTATGTAATCTGGTGCTATATATTTGCTCAGTGATGTATTCCCTATATGTTTTATGGGACATGAATCTGATCTCTGAGAGTCTAAATTGGGGTTAGTAAATCTATCATAACAAAGATACTAGATTGTTATTATAACATAAAGCTTTTTACTTTTAAGTTTATAATGAATGTCTGTTGTTTTAAATTTGCTAAAAATAGGGACCCTGTTTAATAGGTAAAGAACCCCTTCCTGAATCCTTCTGTTTTCTATCACCAACCACTGCTCATCTGTCAGTTCCTTTTCTGCTGCTTTTGCTCATGCTCAATAAACGATACTCATATTTTCATGTTAAATGCTATGCTCTTTTTTAATTTTATTTTTTATTTTTTTGGTTTTATGGAGTGTTATGAAAAACTGCTCACTTTAAGAAATTGACAGGTCCATTAACAGAGAGCTTTATGTCTGGGAGTCCAAGCAGTTAGGCCTTCTGGATGTTCAGGAAGTGGAGGGTGTCAGACCAGTCACTTTTATTGCAGACTAAAATGATGGCTGCAAGGAGATGAGCTCGCATTATCACTTTATATAAATCACCCAGCTTGTCCTTCATTTCTTGCCTTCCCTTAGAAGTTGGAAAGCTCAGAGTTATTACACTTCAAATTAAGAAAAGAATAGAAATCTTACGATCCTGGGTCCAGCCCAAAGTTAATCCATGCTAGCTGTGTCTATTGTACCAAGGAACAGATAGTAAGACATAGATATCCCGTTTGGTGAATTTCAAGGAATACATATGTACTCCAAATAAATGAGCATGGGTCTTGTATCCAGACAGATGTGGTTATACATTTCAGCCTTGCTGTTGACTAGCCATGTGACCTTCGTCAGAGGGCTTAACCTTTCTAATCTTTTTAAACCTATAACATGGTGAGAGTGATGACTATTCCTGGTTATTTTTCCGATGGAAAAGGTAGAGATGGTTGCAATCCTGATTTCCTCATTAGCTTAAAGAGTTTGTAGATGATCAACAGTGGGAGCATTTCAGGAAAATGTATGTTGGTATGTTTCTACCGTAGCCGTAAGTGGACTTCTACCCTGGTAATCTGCAAACAGAGTGAGTTTCTTCTGTGGTTGGAGACCCAGAATAAATGTAGCTACAGAGCCCTTTCCCCCTCACCCATCATATTTGAGCCTTTGGAGTCTTACCCCTCTAAGCAAGAAGAGGTACAAAGATAAAGCAGAGGAATGGAGCACCCTCCTCCATTGCTAGAGACTAGAGCCAGACGGGCCTAACTCATCTCCCTAGATCCCCAGGCCCCTTTTGCCTGAAACCCACCTGGTCCTACCAAGCTGGAAAAGTACCAAAGGGGAGGCAGCCCTAGGCCCATCTTGTGGTACCAAGCACGTGGATCAAACCCTTCCACTCAGAAATGTCAAGAAGCTTAGAGACTCCAAGGGAACCAGGAGAAGGAGAGGCCAAGAGAATGAGCCACACTATTGAAAAGTCACCAATTACTGTGGCCCAACTGTATGTTTTTCTTTCTATGGGTTTGAAGAGCAATTTCTCAATGATATAGTTCGATTGCTTGTCCCCTCCAAATCTCATGTTGAAATGTGATTCCCACTGTTGGAGGTGGGGCCTGGTGGGTGGCGTTTGGGTCATTGGGGGTGGATCCCTCATGAATGGCTTGGTGCCCTCCCCGCAATATTGAGTGAATTCTCACACTATGAGTTCACATGAGAGCTGGTTGTTTAAAAGGGCCCGGCATCTCTGTTGCTCTCTTTTGCCATGTGACATGCTTGGTCCCCTTCATCTTCTTCCATAGGGAAAAGCTTCCTCATCCAAAGCCAAGCAGATGTTGGTGCCATGCTTGAATGACTGCAGAACTGTGAGCCAAATAAACCTTTTTTCTTTATAAATTACCCAGTCCCAGGTATTCCTTTATAGCAAAGTAAAAATGGACGAACACACTCAACCTCAGCACTGTGGGCATTTTAGGTTGGATAAATGCTATGGGAGCAGTCCTATGCATTATTGGCTTTTTAGCAGCATCCTTGACCTCTACTTATGCCAGTGGCACCCCACTCCCAATTTTGACAAGCAAAAATGTCTCCAGATATTGCTAAATGTCTTCTGGGGAGAACATTACTCCCAGTTGAGAATGACTAAATTAGAGGAAAGAAGGGATGTCCTAATCTCTCTGGAGGTTTAAATAAGTCACTGATGTCTATACAGCAGGGCTAAATGCAATAAGAAAATTGTCCTTCACAGTGCCTGGAATGTAGATGGTGCTCAGTATATTTACCTCCTTTTTATTCTTCTTTCCCTGTAGTGGATACTGTGGTGTGTCACTCTGATCCTCACTTGAGGACTGAGGTACCCATGTCCCCAACTACTGGGAGCATTGGCTGCTGACAGCTCACAGCTTAGTCTCTTTCAGGAGTCTATAGCCCTACATTACCAGTCATTGGATACTGACTGCTCCCTAAGAACGTATGTGACTTGAATGAGGCAGCAGCACCCTTTGGCAGAGGTAAAATTATAAAATTAGGAAGAAGATTGATATGGACAGATATCAATATCTGTCAAAGAGTGCTGCTTTATTCAAGTCACCTGCTGCCTTTAGAAGCAGCCAGTATCTAATGACTGGTAATGTAGGGATACAGAGTCCTGACCCCTTTCCTCCACTGGGGACATCTCTGAAGAGCTATCCCAGCTTCATAGCTCCTGGTGGGAATCAGCTGAGACCTTTGTTGTGACTGCATTGTGGCTCGACTTCCCCCTTGCCCAGTCCTGCTTCGTCACGCCTTGCAGGTGTGATTCCTATGAGCACTCTTCAGTAAACGTCCCACCCACAAAGCTCTGCCTCAGACTCTGTTTCCCAGATAAGTCAACTTAAGACACACCTCTTTCATCCCAAACTTTTTGAGAATGTGTCAGTTTTTAAATGAGATAATTTAAGACAAATCCTGAGTACAATAGTAACTGTGCAGTATTTGTATATTAGCTATTATAATCCATTATTTTTATCCATTTAAATTATACATATCTTACATTTAAATTATAGGTATCTTAGACTTTATCACTCCTGGTGGGTCATATGTTTCTAAGGCAACTATTTTTCCTTAGCAAAAATTGTGTATAATTTCACCAGATATGATTTGGATTTGTATCCCTGACAAATCTTATGTCTAATTATAATCCCTGATGTTGTAGAAGGGGCCTGGTGGAAGGTGATTGGATCATGGGGGCAGTGTTCTCATGAATGGTTTAGCACCATGCCTCCTTGGTACTATATAATGAGTGAGTTCTCAGGAGATCTGGTTGTTTAAAAGTGTGTGACACCTCCCCAATCTCTGTCTTCCTCCTGCTCCAGCCATGTCAAGTACTGGCTCCCCTTTCACCTTCCACCATGATTGTTTCCTGAGGCTTCCCCAGAAGTCAAGCAGATGCTTCATCTACAGCCTGTGTAGCCATGAGCCAATTAAACCTCCTTTCCTTATAAATTACCCAGGCTCAGGTATTTCTTTATAACAGGATGAGAATGAACGAATACACCCCCATCCCCCAAATTATAGCTTTCAAGATGAATGGAGGCTAGTTATTTATCATATGAATTCTGGCAAACATATCTGTTCTTACCAATATTCTTCCTAATTTTGTAAGCTTCAGTCATGGGTGGTCACCCCCTTTTAATATGTCTCCAGTGAGTGCATTGAGACCTACTCCTGAGTGATCACAGGATGGAGAAGGGAGGATTTTAGACCTGTTCTCACTCCAGATTATCATAAATTTCTATTTGTGCTACTTGTACAACTTGTGAATAAACAGTACCTTGTGGATAAACAAGTTTTATCACTCTTACCGGATCAGAAGTTCTTGAGAGGCAGAGTTCCGTGTATTTCATTTTTTTACCTCTTTCTTCCTCTCCACCTCCACCCCCAACACTTTGCACCACAGGCTTTCAACAGACATGGACTAAGAATGATTGAGGGAGCAGGGTGTAGGGCATGGAAGGCAGGGAAGGATATTGTTTTCAGAGGAATGTTCAGTTGAGTGGTAAAACGGTTTCTTTTGCTGGAAAATGTGAACCACAGGGTTCTCAGTGAGCAGCCAGGAGACATGAGACCCATAGTATAAATAAGGAAATCTTCCTGGAAGACAGTAATGGAAATAAATTCGGGTAATAATTATTGAGTTTTTACTGCATGCCAGAGCCTTTTCTCTGACTTATCTTTTCTAATCATTTTCTAATGTTCTACTAAGTATGGACAGTCATTGTCCCCATTTTTCAGACGAGGACACTGAAGCACAGAGAATTGTCCAAACCAGAACGGCAGAATTCAAGCCCAGATCTGCTCAATTTCAGAGACTTCTCTAATGTAAAATATCTCACGGCCAAAACCATGTTACATGAAATCTTATGCAAAAGAATATAAAAATCTTATACAATTTTAAGATAAAATATTAGACAGCAAAAAATTATGCTGGGTAGGAACAAGTTACTTTGTTATCTTTTCTAGACCCCAATTTCCTGTCCTTGTTAGAGGAACATTGATTTTCTCTGATCATGGTTTCCATGGGGAGCAATTTTTCCTATACACACTTGCAGCTCTCTTCTCTGCTTTGTCACACACACACCTGGGGAGGTGGAGTGGGCATCTCAACTTTGTAAATGTGGAAAGAGTAAGCATGTTCAGCATGGCAACTCCTTTATTCTTTCTCTCAGGAGTGCCCTCCTCCTTTCTAGAGTGGAACTGAGTTCTCTTACGCCTCCATATGCAATTCCTTTCTGGGTAGGCAGTCACGTCTTGATGGGGTGGGTAAGAAACCTTCCTAGTTCAGGGGTTCAGTTAGCTGGTCTGATGGACTCACCCTAAGCCAGAGACCCTTGCTTAGTGTCTGTGATAGAAGAGGTAATATTTGGCTTCCACCTTGACATTTCTGTTTTCTCATAATTGTTGAGAATTGGGCTACAAGAAGGTGATTATTTATTGGAGGGTCCCCTGGAGGCCTTAATATTCCTTACGCCTAGGAAGATCTGGTGAAAACTTGAGGTGTGCTGGCCTATGTATTGAAGTTGCATTCCTATCTGCTCAGTCCCACACTGGGAGTCCCTCCAAAGCAGGGATTCTATTCCTCTCTAATTCCCCTTTCTCCCTCATAATCTGCCTTTTGCCAGTGTCTACAGAAAGGAGCTAAATCAGAATTTTATTATCTACACATCTTAGGTTTCTTGGGTATAGAAAAGCAGGCTTAATACCATGAAAATCTTCTCTTCAGAGATTATCGGGTCGTTTCAAAATGAAATTAATAAAACAACATATGAAATTGACCATTTTCCTAGAGCACACATGGTGAAGCTTTTGTTGTAACTGACAAACCAGGTGCAGAATATTCCATGTATAATTTAGACCCCTTCCCTGTGGGCTGCTCTGCTGGTTTTGTATATAACTTCAGTTATTATTGCCATTAAGAAAAGATATTTTAGGGACAAACTCATTTTTTGAATAGATTGTTATCTCAAATTAAAAAAAGATTACGGGAACTGGCAATCAATGCAGCATCTAATTGCTATTTCTCCAATTAAAAATTAATATACAGAAAGAGCTGCCTGGAACCAATTGGTCTTTAGATAATTTTGAAATAAGGAAAAAAATAACATTTAAAAGCAGAGGGCTTGGGTGAGTACATAAAGGGTTTGTGGCGCCTGGTCTCCTTTGCAGCAAAGGCTGCCGGAACAAGTGTGTTCTGCCCTTGTGCCTATGGCTGCCACACCCAGGGTGATTGGAAACAAAGGAACGCTGAGCTTGCGTCTCATTGTTCCTCCTCTGTTAAAGATTTATGTATAAAATCACTGTATTTTGTGATGTACTTAAGAATAGATGGCAGGTGTCATTTTCGTACAGTGCATGTCATCTAATTGAAGCAGTGGAAAATGTGTGTGACGGTGCTTGTGCTAAAAATGTTTCTCTGTTCTTTGAGGATGTCAGCGATGCCGTCCCAGTTCCTCTTCTGCAGAACTTCATTTGCTAAGCAGTGTTTGAATAGATGGGCACCAAGGAAAATGAAATCAAAGAAAGCCTCTTATGTCTTGAAGACAGGACATCCTTCCACTTCATTCAAAATAAGCCCCTTTAATCTGAAATAGTCATATTTTGAGTATAACAGGTACTTGGTTTTAAGCTGGAACAAATTATTATACCGTGTGTGTATACATACATACATATTTACATATGTAATATGTATATATTAAATAAAATGGACAAAAAAGCTCTTGTATCCAGCAATCTGATCAGCTCCCAGTGAAGACAGTGGGTTTCGGTGGGAAAGGAGAAGGTCTCCTTTCAATGAATCATGGTTGCTTCTGGAACCTCACAGAATCCACACCTGGGATACATGATGCTACTTCGGGCTCTCACATCTGCAGAACTGGAGAAGGTGCAGAGAAAGAGCATGGGAACCATTCAAAGGATGGTAGGCTGACTAGAAAGGATGAAGCTTTGGAGTAGAAAAACTGAAGCAGAGAAGGGATGCGTCAGCTGCCTGCAGATGCATGAAAGGATTGGTGCAGGTGAACGTGAACCTGCCGGCAAAGCCCAACCATACAAACCCTGGGTACTGGCTGGGAAATTAGTGAAGAGAGCTGTAGGAATCAGAAGAGAAATAACTGAGGGGAGACTGACAGGCAGGTTCAGAACCAAGGCAAGGCAAGCTTCTCAGAATATAGGCACCACCCATGTGGGGCTCCTTGTCCACAGGTGAGGTAAAACACCAATGATTCTCATCAAATATGGATGATGAATCTCTTATGTGATGCCAAGGAAGACACGAGAGGCCTCTCACAATTCTTTGTTTGGTGCTGCTTTCATCTTTGCGCTGAGTCTCACTGAACAGCCCCTCTTGGTCCTCAACCATCTAAGCCTGAACCTGGGAAGACTCCCAGGCACCTTTCCTCCCTCCCACCCAACCCTCACGGCTTTCCACTGCTGACTCCTAAGTACCTCTCTAGTCCACTCTCTGGCTTTTAGCCAACAGAACCACAGCTTTACAAATGCTCCAACCCTATGAAGACCCATTAAATCAGAATCTAGGGGCTGGGGTGAGGCTGAAGCATTGGTATTTTACAAACTCCCCTGCATATGAAATTCTGGGTTAAAATTATTTTCTTTAAGAATGTTGAATATTGGCCCCCACTCTCTTCTGGCTTGTAAGTTTTCTGCAGAGAGATCTGTTGTTAGACTAATGGGTGATTCCTCAAGGATCTGGAACCAGAAATACAGTTAGACCCCACAACCCTATTACTAGGTATATGCCCAAAGGATTATAAATCATTCTGCTATAAAGACACATGAACACGTCTATTTATTGCAGCACTATTCATAATAGCAAAGACTTGGAACCAACCCAAATGCCCATCAATGATAGACTAGAACCACAGCTTTACAAATGCTCCAACCCTATGAAGACCCATTAAATCAGAATCTAGGGGCTGGGGTGAGGCTGAAGCATTGGTATTTTTACAAACTCCCCTGCATATGAAATTCTGGGTTAAAAATTATTTTCTTTAAGAATGTTGAATATTGGCCCCCACTCTCTTCTGGCTTGTAAGTTTTCTGCAGAGAGATCTGTTGTTAGACTAATGGGTGATTCCTCAAGGATCTGGAACCAGAAATACAGTTAGACCCCACAACCCTATTACTAGGTATATGCCCAAAGGATTATAAATCATTCTGCTATAAAGACACATGAACACGTCTATTTATTGCAGCACTATTCATAATAGCAAAGACTTGGAACCAACCCAAATGCCCATCAATGATAGACTAGATAAAGAAAATGTGGCACATATATACCATGGAGTTATATGCAGCCATAAAAAAGGATGAGTTCCTGTCTTTTGCAGGGACATGGATGAAGCTGGAAACCATCATTCTCAACAAACTAACACAGGAACAGAAGACCAAACACTGCATATTCTCACTCATAAGTGAGAGTTGAACAATGGGAACACATGGACACAGGGAGGAGAACATCACACACTGGGGCCTGTTGGGGGTTGGGGGTCAAGAAGAGGGAGAGCATTATGACAAATACCTAAGGCATGCAGGGCTTAAAACCTAGATGATGGGTTGATTAGTGCAGCAAACCACCATGACACATGTATACCTATGTAACCTGCATGTTCTGCACATGAGTCCCAGAACTTAAATTTGAAGAAAACAAAAACAAAAACCGTTCTAAGCTGAGGGAAGAGTAAGTGCAGAGACTTTAAGGCAGGAACAAGCTTAGATATCAGAGGAACAAAAAAGAGACCAAGTCAGTGCAGCTGGAACATAAAGGACCAAAGAAACCATGGGAATTGAAATTGAAGACAGAGGAGGGGGCTAGACCAAGCTGGACCTCATAGGCCTAGGTACAGCATTTGAATTTTATTCCAAATGCAATGAGAAGCTAGTGGAAGGGAGAGATATCTGGGTTGTGTCAACAAAACCACTCTGGCTGCTCTGTGGGAAGCAAGAGTGATATCAGGGAGAAGGACTGGAAGACCATTGCAGGAGTCCAGATTAGATACCATAGTGACCACATTTTTTAAAAAAGCAAAAACAAAAAAAAAACAAATGAAAAACTTCTACACTGACCAACTAAATTATTTTTTCTTCCTCACACAAACCTCAGGTTCTTCTACCTCTGTCTTCTATCATACACTTCTTTCTTGTGAAGTGCCTGAATTTTCAATAACTGCATAAAATTCCTATGACTTTCTAAGGCCAGGTTCCATTCTCCAAAGTTTTCCCAGTCCCCGCTCCAACACTTTGGAAGACATTACTCCTCAAAACTCCCTTAACATTTACTTATACTTCTCTTACATTGCTTACCACTTTGGACCTAGAATTTTAACATGGATGTGCCTATCTCATTTCTCTTTGAAGAATTTCAGTTTCTTGGAGGTGGGTCTTTAGGAATTTTTTTTTTTTTTTTTGGTAGCCCTTAGTGCCAAAAAGTAAAGTGGTTTCAACATGGCAAACTCATGATTTTAAGATCTTTATAGGTACCTGATCCATTACTTTTCATACCTTTCTTATGCTGTAGGCACTATTATTGCATTAGCATCCTCATTTACAGATAAAGAAACTGAGATAAAGAAGCACAGAGAAGCTAAGCCAAGATTATAGTTAGTATGTGGTTGAGTGAAGATTTGAACTTAGTCTGGCCAACATGAACAGCTATGCTATGCTGCTTTTCAAACCATTGAGTAAGTGATTAAGGATCGTGAGTTAGTACAGTGTGCCAAGGAAATACTTGTACTTCAGCAGGATCCTTCTGATAACCACGGCATCAGTCCAAAGCAGTGATTCTAGGGGCAATAGGTTGACAGCAGGGCTGAGCTGGGGCCTCATCAGTGTTCATAGTTCTAAGCCTCAAGGGAACCTTCCTGAACTTCTGTCCATCCCCTTATCTCCTGGCCTCAGAGCCTGGATTTTCCCCCTCTAAAAGAAATTGGCCTATAGTAATAAGAGCCAGCATCCTCCCACCTGGAGGTAAGAACGATCATAGCGTCAAGTGTGAGTGCAGGGCCAGGAAACTGTGTGTGTTTGGGGGGCATGGGTAGTTTCCACTGCTGCCTATATATAACTTTTCAAAATTGAGAGTAGGTTTTAGTACATCTGTGCCCGTGGACTCATACATTTCAAATACGTATAAAATATATGTTGATTGTTATTGACAAGGCTTCTGGTCAATGATAGGTTATTCATGGTTAAGTGTTGGAGTTTTGAGGGCACAGCAGGGTGGCACCCCTAGCCCCCACATTGCTCACGAGTCAACTATAGGCTATTCTTACAACAAAACTAGAGAAAAGAAAATGTTATTAAGAAAATCATAAGGAAAAGAAAATATACTTACTATTCATTAAATGGAAGTGGCTCATCATCAAGATCATCATCCTCATCATCTTCACACTGACTAGGCTGAGGAAGAGGAGAAAGAGGAGAGGTTGGTCTTACTGTCTCAGGTGTGCCACAGGTGGAAGAGGTGGAGGAGATAGAAGGGGAGGAAGAAGAGGCAGTCACAGTAGGTGGAACTTTTACTGAAATTAAAAAAAAAGTGTAAGCAAACCCACACAGTGTGAACCTGTGTTGTGCAAGGGTCAACTGTATCTAAATGCCAGCATCGTGATCCAAGAAATGGTGGCTCTTGTGACAACTTACTGTTCCATAGCCTCTGGGAGCTGGATTAGGACTTGAATGAGTAGCTCCAGGGATGAGGCAAGCAGGTAGAGAGTCCAGATGCTGCCACTGTGATCAGATTCCTTCCCTTTAGCCTCCTTGTTGAGGCCAAGTTCGGATGCAGTGCCCGAGGCTGGCCTGGCTGGTAGCACTTATCCAGGTTATAGGTGTTCCTGCTGTCACTTGCTCCTGAGAACTGGCAGCTGGATGAGGATGCCTCAGTTAGAAGGCAGAAAGTCCAAATGTTTCAGCATCCTTCTCCATCTTTGATTTTTCTGAACATCCTGAGGTTAACCCACATCTGTCCCTGGTTACTGATGGTTGTGTCTATACTCTCTCATGCCGAATAATGTGACTCCTAGGCTGAAAGTTGTATCCTGACCCGTCTCTGTTCTTTGGTTTCCCCAAAATGTCTGCTTGGTGGTTCATCTCCAAAACCTGAGATCCACAGTGAGACTTGTTCCAGTAGTGGTTTGTGAGATTCTTTTTTGACTTTCAGTCAGTCATTTATTTTAAAAAACCAGCAAAAAGCACCCCCTATAGACACCACTCCCCAAACCAGCTCCTATTGAACAAAGAAAGCTGAATACTGGGAAAATTACTTGTGCCTGTGTTGCAGATATAGAAATTTGTGGAATCTTGTGGGACATTCCGTTCCACTAACAGGATTCCAGAACAGCATTAGGAGGACATCGGCTCATTTGTGTTACTTGCTGGGAGTTTTGGAAGTTGAGCAATCATTAGCTAGTCTCTGTTTTATATTTGCTCCTCAAAATCCACATTTGATACTTGGGAACATTGGAAGTGGAATTTCCTTCTCTCCAGCCAGATTGGATTTGGATAATTTCACCTTGCCTATTTAAATCACCTCTGATTTCACCTCCGAAAAAGGAAGAGACTTGGATTTCTTTGGACAGAAAACTGAGTTGTATATTTACCCTGTCTTGTTGTCCCATGATCTGGGTCAAGACTACTTATTCAAGTGGGAGATTGAGTCAGACTAAGGATCAAACTCCTCATCTTCACTCACCTGGTATAAAAGAAACAGTCGGAAAAAACTCTGCATAGTGGCAAAGCTTTAGCAAGCAATGTCACTAACTTCTCCAGCAGCAAACTTAGAGGTAAATTGTGTTGCAGCAAGCCAAAAGTTAATTTCATCCAGAAAAGCAAGATAAATTAAAAGGCAAATTGCTTGCCTGCTCCTCCTTGCTCTTCTAGTATCTGTCTGAGACTGGCCCTTGAGGTTGCTGGATAATAAATCTTTCAGGCTCACCTCCTATTTCCAAGAATTTTTAAGTTGTGGCTGACTCCCGCTAGGATATTTTAGCATTGAGAAGCCACATGATGGCATGGAAGGGACAGAAGTGACATGCTGTAAGCTCTCACTTCCAGCCCTGTTTCTACCACCTCTATTTGCTTAGAGATTTAGCTGCCATTCTAGCCTGCTACTTGATCTTGTCACCTTGGCACAGATACTCTCATGAGATTTTCTTGGAGCCATTGACAGTAGGGAAGGTTAACATTTTAAAATGCTATTGTAACAATCATCTACAATCTTTCCTTAAGTGGTTTTGCCATCTGACAGGCAGGAGTTTCAGTAATTCCTCCAGTGCCATCTACCTTGGTTTAAGGAGCTATTCTGGTGGATAATGCTGAATAAGTGAAGATACTCTATTTGATCAGAAGGTCCCCTGTCCTAAGGAGAGCAGCCCCGGTTCTGAGAAAGCCCAGGTCTTTTTCAGATGTACTCTGCCACCCACGCAGGAAGGTTTAGTAAGCTCTTTCAGGGAGCCCACCATGTAGAACTCCAAACCCATAGCTTCACCTCCAAAGAGCTTATGATGGAATTGCTAATTCTACCTCGGGCTTCAGTTTCAGCTCCAGGTTGAGTTCCAGGGAAATTGGAATGAAATGGATATAGTAAATAGTAAGACTCTTGGACTAGCAACTTGGTCCTCTCTCAGCCACTCTGTAGACTGTGACCAGACTTAACCTGACTACCAATCCAACCACCTAACTCTGCACCTCCTTTTCTTCAATGGAAAGCAAGGAAATGGTCCTCTGGTGCTAATAGTCTGCACTCTGTGTTGACACCCATCAATATAGTTCTCATTTCCTTTACCTAGTTTTGGGAGGAGGTCTGTGCCTCAAGTCTTCTGCTGTTAAGTATCCATGCTGCCTAATTCTCATGGTATCTTCAGTCCTGTGCTTCTGAGGCTTTACTCTGTTGGCTAAAGATAAAGGGAAGGGGCTCAGTGTTGGTGAAGTTACTGCAGGGAGAGCAGCTCAACTTCTGTTTTACTTTCTGGGCTTCACCTGAGATTTTATTTGAGGAGAGGACTCTTGAAACAAGGAGTCTAAAGATCTCTAGCGTGGACTCATTCCTCATTTGGACGCATTGCTCTTGTCATCAACATCCTCTGCTTGTCAAGACATGTAGGTGGCATTTTCCAGGGTCTACTTTGGTTTTCTGCTCCTCTCCCATTCTCCTCGGGTGAGTTTCCGCTATAGAGTTTGAAATAACTACTTCCCAGATGTCTACACCCAGATAGAAAACTCAATTTATCCAAAATGGAATAATTCTCTTCCCGGCTGTCTTAGTTCATTAGAACTGCTATAAGAAAATTCCTTAGACTAGGTAACTTATAAACAACAAAAATTTATTTCTGACAGTTCTGGATGCTAGGAAGCCTAAGATCAAAGCATCAGAAATTGGATGTCTGATGAGGGCTGGTTTCTCATAGTTGGCGGGAGGGGCAAACAAACTCCTTTAGGCCACTTTTATGAGAGCGCTAATTCCATTCACGAGGGCTTTGCCTGCATGACCTAGCCACCTCCCAAAGGCTCCACTTCTTAATATCATCACACTGGGGATTAGGTTTCAACCCACAAATTTGGAGGTAGGGGAAACATATTTAGACCATAGCACTTACCTCCATCCTTAAGTCTCTTCTGTAGTCTCCATCTCTTCGGTGGCATCATCCATCACATAGCCTCCTAATCCAGAAACTTGAGACTTACCAATTTTCAGTTTCTCCTTCTTCCAGGGTACCACATAGGTTGGTTGCATTTCTCTGATATCTCTTCAGTGAATCATCATCTTCCTGTTCCCTCTGCCATGGGGTTTAGTTCAGGCTCTGGCATTCCCTAAGCTGACAAAGTAATCTTTCTAAAATAGAAATATAATTTTGTCTGTCTTTTGCTTAGAATCCTTGCCCTGGCAACCCCATTACCGACTAGTGAGGTCTGGACTCCTTGGCATGGCAGACAGAGTTCCTTGTGATCTGGCCTCTGCTTGCTGCTTTCATATTCCTCTTCTACCTTGCACCTGATAGTCCTACAATATCTAAATTCTTGTGGTTTCTGCAATGCATCATGTTGTCAATATTCCTCACCCTTTCCCCACATGCATTTTTTCTGTCTAGAATGCCTTTCTGCCCCTGTTTATTTGAGGAATTACTGGTCAGCCTTCAAATAGCAGGCTTAGAAGACAGCTTCAAAGACTCTTCATAGACAGGGTTACTCATTTCCCCCCTGCCATAGACTGTACCTTTGCTGTATCCCTTATGATGACGTATTATCATTTGTTTGCATACCCCCATTTTCTTCCAGGCTGTGAGTTCCTTGAAGAAGGACTACGTCTGTATTATTGTTCTAACCGCAATGCCTGGCACAATGTGTGAGGCATGCTTGATGCTCAGTTAAGCTGACTTCTCACTGAAAGTAGCTGAGTGCCAAATTACCAAATTATAGGGTTTCTTAGTGATAACGACGTAACTCACTTATTTTATTCTAAGTTGTCAAAACAGCCATATGTTTTAAAGCATCCAGTCATTATTCTGCCTAGAGAGGAATAAAGCAAATGGGAAACCAAAATGATGAGGAAAAGCATGTTGCATTTTGCATAAGGTGCAAATTAAAACACCTAGGTAAATAGTAAGAGAGACACAGTGGGGGAATTTTAGTGTTAGTTCCTCAGGAAATATTTGCTGCTAATACTTTTAATTGATACTTTCCTGGAGCTGTGAATGTTCTACCGCGTGGCTGATTTGTTCTCATTTATTTTTACCTTTCAGCTGGCTTTATCTTTGTATAGATTATCTTCTCTGGTTCCATTTTAATTCCAGTTGCTCATGGTGTGCTACCAAAGGAAAGCGGTTGGGGGCCCGTTGGGATTTCATAGCCATTTGATTCAAAAATTTATTCTAGCGAAACCCCTTTAAACTGTGGTGCTTAAAACCTCATGGATAATCAAATGAGATGAAGAAATGATCCCCTCTGGGAAAACATACTTCAATTTGTAAAATATTTCCCTCAGATGTCTTAGGAGGAAAGGGAATGTTTTCTGAGAATCTCACTGGCAGTGTGATGCGCTTTGTGTTAGAGGCGACCCCCCTTGGAGTCTCTTCAAAGGCCGGGTCAGCACCAAGGCGTTTGAATACTCCTGGTTCCCGGAGCTGTACATGTTTCTGTCTGAGGTCCCTGCCCCCAAGAGAGTCTCTTCCTTGAGGAGTTGGCAAGAAGAGGGAAGCTAGAGGTTAAGAACCTTGCTTTTTCAGGTAAAAGCAGCTCATTTCTTCTTTAAGTGAATGCAGTAGAAGCTGACTTCAGTGAGGGAACCCTGGGGTGGCTAACCCTCCCCAGGCCACCTAAATTTAAAAAAATGTATATAATTGAGTACGACTATTGACCATTTCTTAATCCTATGTGGAGTGTAAATGATGCTTTTCCAGGAGGTTTTGCTGTTATTGATCTGTGTTAAGCAACCTGAGTAAGAATAATGGACTTGCTGGGAAACACAACTTCAACATCCCTTTCCTAGATCCCTCTTCCAATCAGTTTGCCATACCTAATCCCTTCTATAGGTTAACCATGAATCCCCCTGCTGGGTTTCCCAGTGGGTTGGAAATCCTGTTTTGTGAGCTCTACTGCACATCATTCAAGGCCACATCTAAGGAGAGTCAGCCAATGGCCACTTAGGCAGAGGCGTGAACCACATGTCCAGAGGCACGGCTGAAGCTCCTTCCGCAGCTGCCTTTCAGGAGGCTGTGCCTCTCTGCACTGCTGTTTTTTGTTTTCTTGTTTTTAAGTCATAGTCACTGAGGTGTGACTTACACAGAATGAATTTTTTTTATTAGGTGAACAATTTTATGACTTTTGACCATGTAAACAGCCATGCTATGACTACTGCCGTCATGATCTAGAATATTTCTACCACTCCAAAAACTTACCTCTTTGTAGTCAATCTCCTCCCCGAATCTCAGTCCCTGGCCGTCACTGATCTATTTCTCTTCCAATACTTTTGCCACTTCCTGAATGTCATATAAATGGAAGCACATGGTATTTAGACCTTTGAGTCTGGCTTCCTTTACTTAGAAAAATGCTGACATTTATGTTGCTGCATTATCAGTAGTTTGTTCCTTTTTATTGCTGAGTAGTATTTTATTGTATGAATGTTCCACAATTGGTTTATCCATTCACCAGCTGAAGGACATTTAGTTTGCTTCCAGTTTTTGGTGATTATGACTAAACTTGTTACGTGCAATTGCACATAGATTTTTATATAGGCATAAGTGTTCATTTCTCATAGGTAGATACCTAGGAGCATAATTGCTGGTCATGTGGTAAGTGTATATTTAACTCTATATACAAACTGCCAACTGGTGTTTAAAGTGACCCGTTTGCATTTCCATCAGCAGTGTATGAGAGTCTCATTTGGTCTGCATCCTCACCAGCATTTGGTATTGTCCGTTAAATAAAAAATTAGGTCATTAGAGTAATATATAGTGCTGTCTTGTCATGGTTTTAATTTGCATACTGCCAAAGACTAGTGATGCTTACCATCTTTTCCTTTGCTCATTTGCCATCCATAATTCTTGTGTGGTGAAGTGTCCATTCAAATCTTTTGCCTATTTTTTAATTGGGTAATTTGTTTTCTTAATATTGAGTTTTGAGTCGTCTTCGTAGATTGTAAATGTAAGTCCTGTATCAGATTAGTTTATTGCAAATATTTCCTCCTGGTCTGTGACTTACTTTTTTTTCCTTCATTTTCCTAAAAGTGATTTTTGGAACAGCAGATTCTTAAATTTTGATCATCTCTAATTTGTTGATCTTTTACTTACAGTTCATGGCTAAATCATAAACACACTTGGAAAATATGATAGAGTAAGGAATTCAATATTTTGGAAGAAGAGGAGGAGAAAACATCTGGTACCTGAAGGCCTTATTTAGTTTTCCAAAACTTTCAATCACCTCCACTGTTAACATCTCCTAACCATTCTCTTTACTGTCCACATCTTTTTCTCACCTTCTCTCTATGCAGCTCTACTTCTGCCACTCTCCGGTTTGAGCCTTGCCGTGGCTGGCTGAGATCTGAGATGAAGGAACTCTGCACTGTAACTTGACTGACACTTTCCCTCCACATTTTTAAGCCACGTTGAATGTGCATCTTCTCCTCTAATGTGCCCTAATCTGAGAAAAGTGAGGTCTGGATTCCACACATATTTCTAAAGGAATAGCTTATTTATACCTGTTCCACATAACTCTTATTTATGCTGTGGGCATTTCCCCCATTGTTGCATTTGACGTGCATCCTTCTGCCTAGATTTTTAAAAATCTTCCTAATCCCCTCTGCTTCTTTATCCAGTCTCCCTTACCATTACTCCATCTTAGTGTGAATCTCTACTGTAGCCTCATGACTTGTGTTACTATCCGTGAACACACCATACTCTTTCTTGCCCCCTCTGCAGAGGCTGTTTCTCGTGCTTGGGATGGTTTTCTCTGCTTGCACCTTACCAGCCTGGCGAATATCACTCTTCCTTCAGGACCCAGTGAAGTCTTCCATGTTCTGTTGGCCAGATCCTCGCCTAAGTCATTCCTGGTCTTCCTGTGTCCTCTATGTTCCCACTGCCCTTTGCACCTCCTCTGAAAGCAGTTTTTATTCCGTGGTAATTACTGATCCAGAAACATTCTCACTCCCTCTAGACCATAGAGTGCTCCAGGACAGGAAATTTGTCAGATTTATCTTTGTGTCTCAAGTTTAAGGCAAACTCCCTGGCACTTTATAGGGGTTTAATGCATTTGTTAAATGAGAAATTTCACCATTGCCTTTTCTCTTACTGTTTCTTTCCCATGAAATACTTCCTGTATCTTTCTTCCGCCAACCCAAATCCCATCTGTCATTCCAGGTCTAGTTTGGAGTCAGACTCTCCCTTGAAGTCTTCCCTGCCCACTCCATATTTCACTCCACTTTCTTCTCAGCTCTTGAAAAGCTCTCAGTATCTGTGTCACTTAGTCTGTCTCTTAATCACACACTGCACTGCCTCCCACTATTTCTTCTGTAGTTGTTCTGCTGTTGTAGCCTGGTTATAAGGTAATGGAGGACAGAAGCTTTACCCTAAGCTTCTTTATATACTAAAAATACCTAGCATAATGTCACCTTTCCCCACTCCTGACCAATGCTTTCTCAAACCTCCAAAATTGACCATTACCTTCTCGGCACCATGTTGTATACTCTGCAAACTTCTGTTATACAACCCTAAAACTCCACTGAACCTAACAATGTATCCATCCATCTTCTCACCACCTGCCATGAGCTTCTCCAGGGCAGAGCCCCAAGCATATGTTTTGAAGTCAATTGCAACCATCAAATTTCAGCTTCTCTACTTGCTAGTTGAAAGAAGTTTAATTAGTAAGGATAGTCAATACCAGCTGCAGTAACAACCCCACCAGAGCAGTACCTTGACACTCTAACATTTATTTCCCTACTATGTCACAGTTAAACATGGGTCTGTATGGCATGGTGGGAGTTTCTGTTCCCCAAAGCCACCCAAAACTCAAGGTCCTTCTATTCTGTGATACCCCCATCCTCAACATAGATGATCACTACTAAATAGGAATAGCAAGCGTGGAGGATAGTGCAGGGGATTTTATTACCTGGCCTGGGAGTGTTATATGTCACCTCCACTCATATTCCATTGGCCAGAACTCAGTCACATGATCCAAATCTAACAGGAAGGGAATCTGGGAAACGTATTCTTCCTATCTGCCCCCCCAAAATAAAATAGGTTGATGTTACATAAAATAGCATCCTATGTAGATGCTATTTTTCTCCACAGAAGTGGAGGAAGTTCCTTAACCTCCTTAAGCTTCCTTATCCTCATTGGCAAAATAGAATTACATCAGCTAGGATTAGGTTTTTGTTTTAATAAAAAGCCTATGGTTATGTTGCTTAAACAAGTTTAGTTTTTTTCTCACACACAAAAGCATATTCAGGGTAGGTGGTCCAGCAATTATTTAGTAGCGCCTCAAAATGATCAGGGATTCTGAATCCTTACAACTCCCTGTTTAACCATGCCTAGGATAAAGTCTTTATCCTCATGGTTCCAAATGGCAGTGAAGGCTCTAGCCATTAGAGTCATGTTCTGAGAAGCAGGAATGAGGAAGGAGGCATAGAAGATGATGAAGCTATATGAAGGCACAGAAACTCCACGGAAGATTCATATGATTATCTTGCTTCATTTAGTTATAAAGCCACAGTTACATTTAAGAGTATCTGTGAAATACTTTTGACTAGGCCAAAATATATTCTGCTGGAAATTAAGTTTCTATTTCTAAAAGGAAAGGAAGAATGAATATTGAAATAGGAAGCTAGCATTTTATGCATAAGGAATGAGGATATTTACTTACGGAATTGTTTTAAGGGTCAAATAAGATAATGTATAAAAATGGTGGCCAGTAAGTTGTTATTACCATTATAAGCACAGTTACTGTTATTTGCATGCCTAGGATATACTTGATGAATATTTGAAATTAATAAAATATGTCAATAAGGAAGTATATTGGCCTGAATTTAATTGCTATATTATTTCATTATTTGTAATCATTAAGTATTCATTACTTTAGATATTAAAGATTTCTGTTCTTCTAGAGAGGTCCTTATTAGCTGCTATGTAGTGAGATGATTTTTTCATAGTCTCTTGTTGAGCTCAAGGTCACTTGCATATACGGTAGTAGGGGAGTGGGTTTAAGAAAAAGAATAAGGGAGGGGAATGAGCAGGGGGCTACGATTTGGGAAACCTGAACTTTAGTTCTATCTCTATGTGCCATCTATAGAGCCTGGGAAAATTCTTTCCATCTCTGGAATTTTGACCCCCTCAATCGTAAAATAGGCTCCCTTCCATGGTCACAAGGAATTATGTATATTATGGGTGTTCTTTGCTCTGTTTTCCTGTTAATCATAGTCTCTTATTTAAAAAAAAAAATAGAAGCTATGTTTGACTTGCTTCATAGATGTCCAATACTATAACACATGTATTAAGGCTGAGACATAGGATCCCTGGGTCCTAACCCTGACTCCATCACCAGTGGGCTGTGGGAACTTGGGCAAGGCACCTGTCCTTTCTCGTTTTTCACTTTCTCAGCTCCAAAAGGAGGGACTGGTTTTAATGGTCTCTCAGAACGCTTCCAGCTCTAAATTTCTGACTTTAGATATATGGGCATATAGATATATGGGAATATGGTATAGATATATGGGTATATGATTAGGTATACGGGTATAGCAGCCCATTGCCCTCACCCCACCCCACCTTGTCACATTGATACTGTGATAAAAATGCTGGTGATTTTCTAATGACGGAAGTAATTGTTACTGGCCCTGGGTGCCAGTAAACTGGCCCTTTAACCCTGACCTGCTTGGTCAACGTCTGGATTCTGGGTCCTTTCTTCAACAGCCTGGGTCCTGAACCACTTGCTCTGGCATGTTTCACATAGCATGTATTCCTGAATGTCCAATACCCCATTTCCTGACCCATGGAAGAGCTAAAAAATATACACTTCAGAGCATATCAACTTGTTCAAATCCACTCTGCAGCTCTGGCCAAGTGTATAACCTTTGCTTTGCAATTGTAAAATGGGTATTGTGATATATAATATAGAAGATTTGTGATGATGACTGAAAATATGAGTAGAACCCCTGGCACATATAAACCCTTCAGAAATAGGAAATTATTATGTCTATCATTACTATTCAGGGTCTCATTTTCCTCTCCAGAGCAGTGAAAATAAATTTAGGAATTATGGGCATTTGATCACCAGAAAAATGTGAGCAAGTCTCCAAGTTCCACTTCTTAAAACCTTAGCAGAGGGTGAGGTTGAGCAAGACCCTGAGGAGTAGAATGGGCAGGCCACAGATCCTCTGAGTCTTGGGCTGTGAAGGGTCATGAACCCGAATGAGACAGCACTGATAAAATGTCTTGTCTTACGCTCGTAAGTGTGCTCCCAGAGTAACAGGTGCCATGACTGTGCCCCAGGAGTGGTCAATCAATATTGTCTCTTTCCTTCCAAAAACCATTTCACAAGCTGAATGAAACAAACTTGAGACACTTCACTGGTATATGCTTTCAGAGAGGTGTATCTCAAATCATCTTTATTTCACGATGAATTAGCCCAGTTAATGCCAATCTCTAAAGTCTGATACAAATTTAACCAACAATAACAGCAATTACAGGCATCCTAAAATATTCCTCCAAAAAGAAGGTAGAATGCTGACTATTCCCACCAGCTGAATTGTTTGCTGTTGCGATTAATTGGGTAATTTATGAAATTTATTATTCCCTTCTGGCCAGCAGAGCTTTTCTATTGAGGAACGCAATAGATGTAATTTGGGTTTTAACACCAAAAACGGAGATGAAGCCAAAAGCTCATAAAATATTCTAAATCTCAAAAGGACTCCTGCTCAACCCGAGTTAGGTTAGGTCATCCTGGGGATACGTGTCCCTGTATTAGCAAGAGATGAGGGAGGGGAGAATAACTGTGAGCAGATGCTGGCCTTCCCAAGGACCACCCCGGGTAGAGAGCATGGACATTATCTTTCAGATGCATAGGGGATGCTATACTGGAAGCTTATCTCTTCCAGTTGGCAGCCAAGAGCATAGCAGACTGGAGGGGCAGCCCATCTGTCCCCTGTGCTCTGCACACTTGGAGGCATTTCTCCCCAAAGTAGAAAAAATTCGAAGCCCGTAAACAATCGGGACATCTGCCAGTGTTCTGGGGCAGTGGGACAAGCCATCCAGGAAATCCAAGTGATCTTTTTCTAAGGGCTATTTTGTGTATTTCTGATGATTCAAGGGCAACTTAGGGAAGGCTCTCAAATCAGCACATTTTTATGGCACCCTATAGCTCATGAACATGTCCTAGGCTGCCTGGTACCATGGACTTTGGAAGCTCTGCTACAGTGGGAACCTTCCCTCGTACCTCCTTTTCAGTGCGGGTCAGGTGCTCCAGATCACAGTGCCATCTGCTATCACCCAGGCTGGAGTACAGTGGCATAATCACAGCTCACTGCAGCCTCTGCCTCCTGGGTTCAAGCAATCCTCGTGCCTCAGCCTCTGAATAGCTGGGACTATAGGCATGTGCCATCATGCCAGACTAATGTGTTTTTTTTTTTTTTTTTTTTTTTTAATTTTTTATTTTTAGTAGACATGGGGTCTTGCTATGTTGCCCAGCCTAGTCTTGAACTCCTAGGCTCACATAGTCCTCCTGCCTTGGTCTCCCAAAGTGCTGGGATTACAGGTGTGAGCTACCCTGTGCAACCATGAAGAGCTGCTTGATTGACCTTCAGGAAAGCCAACTTGGGTGAAATCTTCAGTTATTAACAATGATTAGGTTTTAAGTTAAACTAGGCAGAGTTTCTTGCCCTTACTGGATGATGAGCTGCAGGTCCTATCCGTATTCTATCTGACTTTGGGAGGGTCTGATGCATATCAGGTACTCAATATTATTTGATGACAGAAGGCTATCTCCAGCAGAAGGATAAAGTGAAAGACTATCTCCTTGTTTCTATCCTACCTGACTATATTGCCAAAAATAGACTTTTCTGCTTTCCATGGCACAATTGAGAGTCCATAGATAACTGGAGTGCCTGGGTGTGTCCTGTGAGGATGGTTAGGATGTACAGGTGCATGAGCTCCTTAATTATTCCCGTTATAGGTCTCTTTGACTTCTAAAGGTATCAACATGTATGTGGGACAGCTTCTGGAATTGCAGCCATAATTCCTAGAAATTCATCAACTGTGGACTATAGACTATACCAGGTGCTGATGGAAAACAAAGATGAACAGAATCTTTGCTCATAAGTTGCTTGCAGTCCAGAGTGGGAGGCAGTCACTTAAACAAGTGAGTAAAATGAAGTGCAAAAAAAGATCCAGTAGAGGTATCTCAGAGTGCCATGGAAGTGCCAAAGAGAGATTGGCAGGGGCGAGGAAAGCTTTTTAAAAGATGTGAAATGTGAACTGGTTTCTCAAAGATGAGTAGGAGTTTGCTAGAAGAAAGAGAATGCCATTTTAGGCGTCAGGACCAGCATATAAAAGTTCCCAGGAACATTCAAGGCCATGGCAGTTTGGAGAATAGAGAAACCTCCTTATTGTTGGGCATGGGGGGCAAGGGCTCTGGATAGAGCAAAGAGGTAGGCTCAGGCCACATGCTGGGGGGCTTGCTGTGCAAGGATGAGACCTTGGACTTTATCTGATGAGATTTTTGTATTCATTCATTCACCCAATAAATATTTATTGAGAGCCTCAGGTACCAGGCACTGTGTTAAATACCAGAGCCTCATATGAGCAAAAAATATTCTAGTGGGGTGACAGACAGTCAGTGGGGAAGCCAATAAACAAAAGAAGAAGGTAATAGTAGACTGTAACGAGTGCTACGAAGAAACTAACTAGGGTTGTGAGAAAGAAATACTGGGGCAATCTCTTTAGATTAAAAAAAAAAAAAAAAGACATGGGCCAGGCGTGGCGGCTCATGCCTGTAATCCCAACACTTTGGGAGGCCGAGGAAGGCGGATCACGACGTCAGGAGATTGAGAGCACGGTGAAACCCCGTCTCTGCTAAAAATGCAAAAAATTAGCAGGGCGTGGTGGCGGGCGCCTGTAGTCCCAGCTACTCGGGAGGCTGAGGCAGGAGAATGGTGTGAACCTGGGAGGCGGAGCTTGCAGTGAGCCAGGATCGCGCCACTGCACTCCAGCCTGGGCGACAAAGCGGGACTCCGTCTCAAAAAAAAAAAAAAAAAGACATGAAAGGCCACCTTTAGGGAGTTAGGGTGACATTTAAACTGTGTCCTAAGTCATTCAGCCAGAATAGATTGAAGGGGGAGAAGTTAGTAACAAGGGCAGTTAAGAGGCTGCTGCAGTTGATCACCAAGGGCTTAGAGAAGAGGGGAGGAATACGCAAGATATTTCAGCATGAAATTTTACAGCTCTCAATGCACAAGGTGAAGGAGAGGGGTGTGTTGTGGTGACCTCTGTGTCATGCCTTGGGCAATGGGCTGAGATAGTAACGCCATTAGAAAGATAGTGGGCAGTTGAATATGAAGCTCAGGAAAGGGCAGGAGTTTCGGAGATCACAGCACATAAATGGTGACAGACGCCCATCAGGTGAGGCCACGCCATGTATTGCACGATGTGGGATCTCCCTTTCGTCATCCCCACTTTGCTTATGGTGACATTGTGTTCCTAACAGCAATAACAATGGTGCTTCCATGCATCTGCAGCTACCAGCACCTTGGAGACTGGTAGGCAGATTACAATAGATTCTGTAGCCCCAGTTCTTCCCAGTTTGCTTCAGAGCTCTGGGCAGTGTTGCTAATGGAATGTCAAGCTGCAGGTCAGCATGGCATAGTGGAGGTAAGGGTGAACATATTATGAGTGGATCATTAGCTTCAGAGCCCACAGAACATTCACCCTAGGGAACACTGCTCTGCGTGTTTGTATTTATATTCCTATAAATGTTATTCCTTAGTGGAGACTAGGACTCTCTCAGGCTGTTAGAGGTGGAAGGGTCTGGGGGGTTGCTCTGGTCCAGCATCCTGCTTTCTGAACTGATAAAGGTTAATGTAAGCAGCATCTAACAGATGAGGCACACCAAGGTCTAGAGAGTTTGAGAGCCATTTTCTATGTTGGTCAGCTAAGACATTGCATGTGTGGACTGGGAGCTGACTCTAAGCCCAGTGCCTTTTCCATGTTGCCATAGCCTCAAATTGGAGGAAGAGTTTGAGGGAGGCAGCAATAGACCCCAGGCCGGCATAGGGATCATGGTGGATGCTGCCATGCTTCCTAAAGTGAACCAAAGTCCTGCAGGGCCTCAACTGGCAGGGGTCTTTGAGAGTATCTGGAACAGCTCCACAAGTGTACAGACAGGAGCACTGACGTCCTGAGACAGGACTTTCCCAAGTTCACATAGCCGACAACAGAGAACATGGATGAAGGTGTGTCTTCTCCACACAATGGTTCTCCCCTCGGCTGCACAGCAGAGTCTCCTGGGAGCTTTTCAAACTTGGCCTCACTCAGAGGTTCTGGTTTAGTTGGTCTTGGGCAGAACCCAGGCATAGTTTAACCAGGGTTAAGAACCACTGTCTATTCCAGTGACTACCTCAAGACATACAACCCACTCTCCCTTACAATATATGTCAAAATGTTGACAGATTTCCACAGTCTTGAGTTTGTGGAGTCCCCACTTACCAAGATGCGCCACACAGTTGCAGATTCACTGAGTTTACTGTTTGATTCTGGGGACTGGGGCAATTTCCAAAGGCCATCAACAATAATAAAAGTAGGTATCTGTGAACTAGGAGAAAGAACTAAAAAAAGATACAGGTATCAAGCAAAGTGTTGAAACCGTGAATTTCTCATTAAAGAAGAGCCCCAAAGTCACCTCTTTCCCTTAAATATCATATAGCCTCATTGGCTTTTGCCACCTTTGAAATAAGGCTCATGAATCCCAACTTCCCTCCTTTGCAGAGCTTTTAGGAGATACAAACAGGACAAGGACTCCCTCAGGATTTCACAGTTCCCTTCAGGAAGCATCAATGATTTAACCCACGTCTGCCAGTCCTGCATGCTTCTCCTCTACCTGCTTACAGCCAGCATCTTCTTGAGGTTACCTTGTCAGTCAGCTCTCTGCAGTCGGCCACGGGCAAATATTAGTTCTCTGTAGTTCCTAAGGAAATTTCTCCCTGGCCCTGCAAAGACTCCCCCACACCCACCCACATCTCCAGTGTTTCCTTTTTGTCATCTCATGCTGTGCCATTAACACTTTGGTCTCTTTCTGTTCCCTAGGGAAAAGATTCCCTCTCTTTCTGCTCTGGAGTCTTTGCACACACTGCCATCTCAGCCTGGAAAGCACTCAGCACTCTTCTAATTTGTCATTTATTTGTATGATTATTCAATTAATATATGCTTCCTCACATTATATTGTAAGAGTTTGGAGGGCAGGTACTAGAACTCTTTGTTTACCAATGTATCTCTGGTGCCCAGTACAGTGCCTGGCACATAGCAGATGGTCAATACATATTTATTGAATTGATGACTGAATAAATGAATGAATGAGTCACAACTTGTTTTGGAAATGTAATGGAATAGTATGTATGAAAGCACTTTGTGACCTATAAAATTATCACGGTTTTGATTGGGCTGCCTTGTTAGGATGCTTGTTCCTTGCTGAGAAAACACTGTAGAGACATACTGGCTGGGACCAGGCATTAGATGTGTTAGGCATAAAAGATTCTGATTACCAGAAGGTTGTCACTTCCATCTGGGCCTGTCCCATCCTTGTTTACATCAACACAGACTCATTTAAAGGAAAGAAATAGATGCCAGAAATGGGTAATTTCTGTCCTCAGCTGTAGGATCCTCAGTTGGTTTGAGATGGTTTCAGAAGTGAATTTAACATTCTTGCACACCCTCAAGTACCAGGAATTCTCTATACAGTCATGCACTATATAACGACACCTTGGTCAATGACAGACTGCATACACAACAGTGGTCCCCTATGATAGTGGAGCTACAAATTCCTGTCACTTCGTGATATCTTGATGATCCTGACCCTGTGGAGGCCCAGGCTAAAGAGGGCATTTCTGTCGTAATTTTAACAAAACATTTATAGGGTAAAAAATGTTAAAACAGAGAACAGCTTATAGAATAAGGATATATAAGGAAATATTTTGTGTAGGTGTTTTAAGCTGTGTTATTACAAAAGAGTCAAAAGCTAAAATTAAAAGTTTATGAAGTAAAAATGTTACAGTCAACTAAGGTTAATTTACTATTGAAGAAAACATACTTTTACAAATTTAGTGTAACCTAAGTGTACAGTGTTTGTAAAGGTCACAGTAGTGTACAGTTATGTTCTAGGCCTTCACATTCACTCACCACTCGCTCACTCACGCAGAGCAACTTACAGTCCTGCAAGCTCCATTCATGGTAAATTCCCTGTACCGGCGTACCATGTTTGATCTCTTATACTCTATTTTTTACTGCATCTTTTCTATGTTTAGATGTGTTTAAATATGCAAATGCTCACCATTGTATTACAGTTGCCTATAGTATTCAGTACAGTAACTTGCTGTACAGGTTAGTAGCCTCGGAGCAATAGGCTATACCGTACAGCCTAGGTATATAGTAGACTACACTATCTAGGCTCGTGTAAGTGCACTATGATGGTTACACAACAACATCGCCTAATGACCACTTCTCATGACATACACCTGTCATTAACACATGACTGTATTGCCATTTAGTTAATCTTTGTAGCAATTTGGAAGGCAGACATTATTCAACCGTATAGAAAATGGAGGGAGAATAAAAATATTTGCTCAAGGTCTATAATGTAACAGTTAATAAGTTGGCGGTGTAGAATGCAAACCAGAGCATGTCTGTGATCTTTCTACTGCATGTACTGGCTCTCAAAGTGGCCAGTGCACGAGCAGACCTTGATAGAAGAAACCCAAATCTTGGCCTATTAACAGATAGGAAATCTGAACCACAGAGGTTCAAGTAATTTCCTCCCAGAGTAATAGTAAAAGATTACAGTGCATTTGGGGGGCTTGAACCCAGATCTTGACTATCCCAGCCTAATGATATTTAAATTATGCTTGTCTGACATAAAAATATATTGCAACTTGCTAAAAAATGTACTGCCTGCTGGAAAGTGCTGTCAGTTGCTTCCATTTTCGTCTTTCTCCTCATCTTGTTCCACTTCACGTTACTCTGAAAGATACTGCAGAGCCCCATTAAGCATTTTTTGACATCTGTTACTTTTAAAAATCTTACTTGTATTTTTTATTAACTATTTTATTGAAAAGTAATACACGCATGGTAGAAAATTCCAGACAGTACAATAGGGCATATGAGAAAATATACGTCTCTCTCTTGCTCACAGATGCCCTCCCACTATTACCACTTTCTTGGACATCTTTCTGGAAATAGTCTACATAGATGCAAATATATTTCTATACATATGTGTATGTGTGTGTATATATATGTGTGTATATATATGCATATGTATATATATGCATATATAGTTATGCATATATCTTCTAATGGCCAAAAATAATTCTATGTTTTGCAGAAGTGATAATGTGTATCATCAAACATTTCTCTCTAATCCTACCCAAATTCTTATTTCAAACTCTTAATTGCCTTGTATTTATTTATATGGTTGGGATTCGTTATTGGAGGTACAAGGAACTTGGCAGCACCCAGGCATTTGGCAAGAACCCTTCCTTTTCTTATAGTAGTAATTAAAAGCCTGTTCCAAAATGAAATGAATCTGGTAGTTCAAATGAGTAGATATTTGTTAAGCTAATAGAAGTGCCCTGGTGTGGTCCAAGCATCAAGGAAAGCAGAGAATCAGGGGCTTAGCTGTTCCATCAGCAACATGATCCTCAATAAGTCACTTCATCTCTTTGAGATTCAGTTTTCCTACCAAAAAGTTCAAAAAGCCAGCCTAGGCACTTTGCCAGGTTCCTTCCTTCCTACTCTGCCACTTTATGGCTCTGGGAATTCTGGTGAAGAAAATGCCAGGCTGGAAATAGGGAACCAGAGAATTTACCACATAGTAGTCTTTAATTCTCTTGATCAAGTATTTCTATCTCTTTTGAGTATGTAGTAGGATGATACTCCCACTTCTTTGGATGTCAGCCATAGCCATGTGACTCACTGGTGGTCCATGAAATGTAAGTGGACACGATATGCTTCACTCTCAGGCAGAAGCTTTAACAGCCAGCACGTGATTCTCTATGTTCTTTTTCTGTCTCAGCATTTGGGGACAGAGAGAGATGGAGCCTCCTTCAGTCTGGGTCTTTAAGTGAGGACAGAACAGCAGTTGGCCCGCAATAGTATGAGCCTATAGTATGAGCAAGAAACAAACCGTTGTCATTCAAGGCAATGAAATTTGGGGATGGTTTGTTATTGATGTTCACTCTAGCATAGGTTTACCAATATACACACATCTAATTTTATTTTATTGTGCTTTACTTTTGTATAAGCGTTCCCTAGAGGGACAAAACTAATAGAATATATATGAATTTATTAAATATTAACTTATAACTTACATGATCACAAGGTCCCAAAATAGGCTGTCTGCAAGCTTGAGGAGCAAGGAGAGCCACTCCGAGTCTAGAACCTGGAGTCTGATGTTGGAGGGCAGGAAGCATCCAGCATGGGAGAAAGATGTAGGCTGGGAGGCTGGGCCTGTCTCTCTCCTTTTCACATTTTTCTGCCTGCCTTATATTCGCTGCCAGCTGATTAGATTGTGCCCACCAGATTAAGGGTGAGTCTGTCTTCCACAACCCACTGACACAAATAATAATCTCCTTTGGCAATACCCTCACAGGCACACCCAGGATGAATACTTTGCATCCCTCAATCAAGTTGACAGTATTAACCACCATAACTTTATTGTACTTTGAAGATACTGCACTTGCTGTACATTGAAGGTGTGTGGTGACCATGCATTGAATAAGTCTAATGGTGCCATTTTTCCACCAGCAAGTTCTCACTTTGTGTCTCTGTCACACACTGGTAACTGTCACAATATTTCAAACTTTTTTATTATGTTTGTTATGGTGATCTGTGATTGGTGATCTTTCATGTTATTATTGTAATTGTTTTGAGGCACCATGAACAATACTCATATAAGACAACAAGTCAATAAGCTGATAAGGCATTTTATCAATAAAAGTGTTTTTTTGTTTTGTTTTGTTGTTGTTGTTTTGAGACAGAGTCTCACTCTGTCGCCCAGGCTGGAGTGCAGTGGCACGATCTCGACTCACTGCAACCTCTGCCTCCCGGGTTCAAGTGATTCCCCTGCCTCAGCCTCCTGAGTAGCTGGGATTACAGGCGCCCGCCACCACACCCAGCAAATTTTTTTTTTTTTTTTTTTGTATTTTTAGTAGAGACGGGGTTTCACCATGTTGGCCAAGCTGGTCTCGAACTCCTGATCTCGTGATTCACCTTGGCTTTCCAAAGTGCTGGGATTACAGGCGTGAGCCACTGTGCCTAGCCTAATCAATAAAAGTTCTGTGTTCTGACTGCTCCACCAACTAGCCATTCCCATGTGTCTCTCCCTCAGGCCTCCCTATTTCATGAAACACAATGTTGAAATTAGGCCAGTGTTAAAACTCTACAATTGCCTATAAGTGTTGAAGTAAAAGGAAGAGTCATATGTCTCTCATTGTAAGTTAAAAGTGAAAACTGGTTAAGCTTAGTGAAGAAGGCATGCCAAAAACCAACACAGACCAAAATATAGGCCTCTTGCACCAGTTAGCCAAGTTGTGAATGCAAAGGAAAAGTTATTGAAGGAAATTAAAAGTGCCACTACAGGCCGGGAGCGGTGGCTCATGTCACCAGCACTTTGGGAGGCCAAGACAAGCAGATAGCCTGAGGTCAGGAGTTCGAGACCAGACTGGCCAACGTGGTGAAACCCCATCTCTACTAAAAAAAAAAAAAAAAAAAAAAAAAATTAGCAGGACATAGTGGCATGTACCTGTAATCCCAGCTACTTGGGAAGCTGAGGCAGGAGAATTTCTTCCTGGGCGACAGAGCGAGACTCCATCTCAAAAAAAAAAAAGTGCCACTATAGTAAACCCACCAAAGATAAGAAAGCAAAATAGGCTTTTGCTGATATGGAGAAATTTTGAGTGTTCTGGATAGAAGATCAAACCAGCCACAGCATTCCCTTAAGCCAAAGCCTAACCCAGAGCAAAACCTGAACTCATTTAAATTCCACAAAGGCTGAGAGAGGTGGGGAAGATGCAGAAGAAAAGTCTGAAGCTAGTGGAGGTTGGTTCATGAGGTTTAAGGAAAGATGCCATCTCTAGAACATAAAAGTGCAAGGTGAAGCAGCAAGTGCTGATGTAGAAGCTGTAGCAGTTATCCAGAAGGTCTAGCTAACATCATAGATGAAGGCAGCTACACTAAACGATAGATTTTCAGTGTAGACAAAGCAGCCTTCTATTGGAAGAATTTGCCATTTAGGGCTTTCATAGCCAGAGAGGACAAGTCAATGCCTGGCTTCAAAGCATCAAAGAACAAGCTAACTCTCTTGTTAGGTGCTAATGCAGCTGGTGACTTTAAGTTGAAACCAATGTTCGTTTACCATCCTGAAAAATCCTAGTGCTCTTAAGGATTATGTTAAATCTACTTTGCCTGTGCCCTAGAAATAAAACAACAAAGCCTTGAAGGCAGCACATGTGTTTACTGCACGGTTTTACTGACAGCGGACCTGGCTCCCCAAGAGTTCTGATGGAGATGTACCAGGAGATTCATGATTTTTAAAGACTAACACAACATCCATTCTGCAGCCCATGGATCAAGGAGTCACTCTGACTTTCAAATTTTATTATTTAAGACATACATTTTGTAAGGCTATAACTGCCATAGATAGTGATTCCGTTGATGAACCTGGGCAAAGCACATTGAAAGAGTTCTGGAAAGGATTCACCATTCTAGATGCCATTTAAGAACATTCGTGATTCATGGAAGGAGGTCAAAATATCAACATTAACAGGTATTTGAAAGACATCTATTCCTTTTTTCAAATCTTCTGAAAGATTCTAATCCTCATGAATGATTTTGAGCGGTTCAAGACGTCAGAGGAGAAAGTAACTGCAGATGTGGTGGAACTAGCAAGAGAACTAGAATTAGAAGTAGAGCCTGAAGATATGACTGAATTCCTGCAATCTCATGATATAATTGAAACAGATGAGGAGTTGCTTCTTAGGGATGAGCAAATAAAGTGCTTTCTTGAGATGGAATCTACGCTTGGTGAAGATGCTGTGAACATTGTTGAGATGACAACAAGGGATTTAGAATATCACACAAACTTAGCTGATAAAGCAGTGGTGATGTTTGAGAGGACTGATGCCAATTTTGAAAGAAGTACTACTGTGGGTAAAATGCTATCAAGCAGCATCATGTGCTACAGAGAAATCTTTCATGATAAGAAGAGTCAACTGATGCAACAAACTTCACTGTTGTCTTATTCTAAGAAATTGCCACATCCATCCCATCCTGCAGTACGGTCACCTTGATTCATCAGCAGCCACTAATATCAAGGCAATACCTTCTACCAGCAAAAAGATTACGACTCTCTGAAGGCTCAGATGATCATTAGCAGTTTGTTTTTGGCAATAAAGTATTTTAAAATAAGGTGTGTATACTGTTTTTTAAAGACATAATGCTATTGCACACATGATACACTACAGCATAGTGTAAACATAACTCTTATATGCACTAGGAAAACCCAAAAAATTGTGACTTGCTTTATTGTGGTGGTCTGGAACTCAATATCTCCGAGGTATGCCTGTATCATGGGAATGCCAGAAGTGTTTCTGAAAAGTCAGAAACTTTGGAACAATGACAGGAATCTCCCAGTATGCATTTAGCTCATTTTGCTCTCATGAAGGATTTTTCAGTGATCTTCCTGTTCATTTTTAATTCTTAGTGGAATTTGTAGTTGTCTTTCTCCTGCTCTTTCCTATCATCTTTCTTCTTTTTTTATTCTTCTCTGTTCCCTTTTAATATGTTTCCTAAGCTTTTGACCTGTTTCCCTATTTTATATTCCGTCTTCTGAGAGCTCACTCTCTCCTCTCCCATTCCCTCCTGTGCCTCTTTTCCCTACAAAGCCTTTTCTTGACACTTATCCCCTGACAATTGCTTCCCCGGGTCTGCCTTTCAGCTTTATAAAGCCCCATGTGGTCTCTACTTTCAGTCTCTTTCATGCATCTTTCTTCTTTCTTTTGGATCCTGTCTAATCTGCTTTGTCTGAATTCTCTAATCAAACTGACAAACACCTCCTCAAATACCTTTTGAGCCATCCTCATCCTCCCTGACCTACCTAGTACCCCTGATATGGCAGATGACACTTTCTTTCTTCTTTGATAACTGTCAATTTCAGTAATCTTTCATTTCTGAGGGTTTTTTTTTTTTTCCAAATTATGGAGATTCACTTTTAGTTCAATTCGGCAGACATTTCTCAAGTCTCTACCAAGAATGGGTCACTGTGCTGGCAGTGAGAAACCCCAAGGCTATCTGGCAGTCAGAAATAGGGTCGAAGAGTAATTATACCATGTGAGCACTAGAATTCTTCCTGGAAAAAGTAAGTCAGACCCTTGAGAGTTGTGAGAACAATCTGCCAGTATAGATCCAGCTCCAATTTACATGTACCAGGCAATTAGCAGGTGTCAGGTCAAAGGACAAGCAGAGCTAAGTGAGCACATACCTGAATCAGAGTTGTGGTCAGGAGTCAAGATCAGAAACTTAGGGAAGCAGATGTGTTAGGAAATGAGACTTTGAAGAGGAGCTGGGGGATTGTATAACCAAATTCTGATGGTCAGTGTTCTTCTGCAGATCCCATTAAAGAGCAAGGAGGCATCTTCAAGGTCCTGCTGTAGTCTGATTTGCCACCTGGCAGCTGACACTTAAAACTTACAAACCAACAGGAGAGGTGAACATACATGCAACTTACCCCAATCCAAAATGAACTGAGATCCCTGTCACATGAGAGCTAGAAACAGTTTGCCATTCCTTGCACTAATGCAAGGGAAGCCTTCTTTCTGACTGGGGCAGGTGGTCAAGTGAAGAAGGCTCCATGGAGGAGATCTGAGTTGGCCTCACCCCACAAAATGACAGCAATAATCCCTATCACGCAGGTTATGGTGAGGAGTAACAGAGTAAGGACATGTAAGGTGGAGAGTGGGGTACATGGAGCTTGGCACATATTTGTGGAATTTCATCAGCTATAGAACAGCTGTAGAGGAGGGACAAGGAATAAGTCCCTTGGTTTTTCTCTTTGAAACCCTTTTTTCTTCCTTTGAGATTCAGCTCATCCTAGATGGTAGCCTTAGGCATGACACTCCTGAGGCAGGCTGTAATCTGGAAATGAAGGGGGCCAATTTTGAAAGTGGCTAAGAGTCTGGAGTCAGACCACCTGGGCTCAATCTTAGCTTGCCACTCACTAACTAGGTGAGCCCAGAAAGTTGCCTTATCTACCTAATCCTTCATTTTTTCATCTGTAAAATGAGAACGATTATGTTCTCATAGTGAAGATCGAATGAGATGATGCTTAGCATAGTCCTAGCACAAGGAAAGTGTTTGACAAATTACTTCTGATTATAACTAAATGTATTCAGCAACAGAGCTAAGTCAAGAGGACAGAAGCCACTTTATGTATTTCAAACAAAAGGATGGAACACAGGGAATCGGGAGCTTTCAGAAGCTTTGTAAGGACCAGCTGGATAAGTTGAAACAAGGGGTCAGTCACTGGCTTTCAGCTTTACCACCATAGCTGTGATTCTGAGAATCGGAAAGCTATCATCACCTCCCAGGGGTCAAGAAACTGCAGAAAACCACCACAGGCGGTGTTCACAGGTGGCCCTGTAACCCCTGCCAGTCAGAGGAACATGGATGCGACTGATAACATGCGGCTAAAGCCATGTGTTCAGCAGCACTGCCTGAGGAAGAATGGCTTCTACTTCTAACACTCATATGAGTACATCTTGCAGGGAGAACTGCAACCGTATCAGGAACCCTGCTGGCACAGCAGTCTGAACAATGCGGTTCCCAGCCATCATTCCCCTGAGACACTGGGAGGGCATAAGGGGGTGGTAAAGAAGCAGCTGTCAACAAGTGATACCCAGCACTCAGAGGATGTGCCTGGATCAGAAATTCTAACAATGGGCTGAAAGGTATCATTCTATTTCCCTCCACACCCCCAGGGGACTGTGGCTCTCTTCCTTTGAGCTTCAATGGAACTTGAATCTGAGCCTCCAATTGATTGGAGGTCTTTACTTGTCTGCTCTGGGTCTCTGACTGAACTCAGGGAATGTCCACTACCACATTCAGTGTCCCTCCCTGCCACAGCAAGGTCAGTTTCTTTGTGTCATCTATGCCAAATGCATTTACAATGTTTTGGATCCAGCTACACAAACTTTGGACTGGAAGGGAGACAGTTTTAGCTCTCAGAATGCTTTAGCAACATATGATTCTCCTCCACAAAGTGCCTCCCATATGTCTGGGCAGATTTCCCATGCTTATCTTTCCTGTGAAGCAGTTTAAGTTGACCGAGAGGCAGGAGCATGGTGTTCCTGCCTTAAACCAGCCACCCTTTGGCTGTGGGACCCTGAGCAAGCTGCTTCCCATTTGGGGGCCTTGATGGTTGCAAGCACAAAATTTGGGTGTTAAGTTAAATGGTCTCTGGGCTCTCTTCCAGGCCTGATAATGCATTGTTACTGGAGGCAGTGGGCTGTCATGCTTAGAGCATAGGGTGGCACACAGTCAGGGCTAAGGAAACCTCTGGTATGATTATTATCTTCGCTTACTCTGTTGCTGCCTAAATCCCCATCCTTCCACTTGGTAAGGACCCTTGGGTCAGAGTCCACAAGAAAACAACCTTACCTAGAGTCTACCTTGCCACCATCGGCACCCAGCTCAGACACCGCCCATACACATAGATACCTTTGTGCTGAGGGCTGGGGTACGAAGGCGAGGCTGGGCAGAACCATGTTAGGACAGAGACATGTCATGGCTCATTTTTGCCTTTGCGGCCCTCTTTGTTTGTAAGAGGCTTGTTGTCTGAAGGCAGCTAAATTTAGCCGTATTTTGTCAGCTATAATGTACGCCCTGAAGAGAAGGCTAGCAAATCTCAGCCATGTCACACTTTATTAGTCATGCGAGCACTTAAAAGCATGCTAGAAGAACCACTTATTGGGATTGGTGGTAACAGTGCTGAGAAATGCTGCACTGACTTTTTTAGGATTTACCTCAAGAAGCAGGATGGAGGGAAAGCATGAAATCTCCTAAACAATGAGTGGGTTTTTTTTTTTTTTAACTTTCTTGCAAAATTGACAAATGGGATATTCAAATGAGGAGAGAATGTATGGCGTGGGATAGTAGTCATGTGGCCTCTTTCTCTGACATGCCATCTTAACCCACCCTCCCCACCAACACTTACATTTGAATTCAGAAATACAGTTTAGTTGCCGGTACCAGTTTAACTATTTAAGATAGAGGTAGGGAGATAAACTAATCTTTGTTGAGTATCTACTTTGATATAGGTGCTTTATGTTCATTTCTTTTCATTTTAAAAATGATGCAATAAGGTGAGTGGTGTGACTTTCATTTATTAAACAAGAAACTAAAACTCAGCAAGGTGAATAACAAGAGCCAGGTTGTAAATCCAGTTTGCCTAAATTGTAAGGCCATGTTCTTTGCACAGCAAGGGTCAGGGTAAGGACATTGAGGAATTCAACTTAACGGTGACTGAGATGGACCCCTCTCTGCCTTGATATTAGCTTCCTTTTTCAGTGTGCATGGCTCTGTCAGTGCTATGTAATTTCAGCCTGCAAGGCTCAAGGGTCAGGATACGTGTTCTAGCAGAAGCTGCACATCTCCAGCTCTTAAGTGTCTCCATGGGGTTTGGCCCAGGTTGGTTTGGCAGTTGCTGAACAAAATCTCCCATCTGTAAAGAGAGACATGTGTCTGCTCTTCCATAAGGCCCACAAAATGAAAAGGCAAACCCCTCTGCTATCCAGGGGAAAAAGGAACTCTCCACAGCTTTTGTTCATCTGTGATTCTATGGCAGGTTGACAATTTCAACCCTTTCCTTAACAAACCCTTCCTGTAAAATTTCTGGAGTTTCTAAATAAAGATAAATGCTTAATTCAATATGACAAGATGCCTCCAAGCATCCTGCAAAGAACAATCGCTTCTGTGTCCCGACCCCACCACATCTCCCCTTTTCTGGGAATTCAAGGCTCAGTAAAAACACCAGTCTGGATTGTCTGAGGCCTTTTCTGTCATCTAGAAAAGCATAATGGGATTCATGACCCTCTGTGAACGGCATCTCAGAATGTTAGTGATAGGAAGAGCAATGGAGATACAAAAATCAAGTCCATGGAAGTGAAGTGATCCATGCAAGGTTTGACTGCTAATCAGTGACAGAACCTGGTATACACCCAGGCCTTCTGACTTGAAGGTCAACAGGTAACAGCATGGTAAAATTGATGGAAGCCTCTACCCTTAACTCCACGTCTTTACAAGCTACATGACCTTAGGAAACTCTCAACCTCTCTGAGTCTCCACTTCTTTATCCAAAACAGGGTAGAGAGGATTAGTGATAATCAGGCATCCAGCTACATACCTGTCATGTAGTAGATGCTCAATAAATGGTAGCTAGTATTAGGAGTAAAAACACTGAGGGATGTAGGAGTTCAGGGAAGGAAGAAGATGAGCTTACTGGAGGAGTAAGGAAAGACTGCTTAAAGAAGGGCAATGACTGGCTGGGTACAGTGGCTCACACCTGTAATCCCAGCACTTTGGGAGGCCCAGGTGGGCAGATCATCTGGGGTCAGGAGTTCGAGACCAGCCTGACCAACATGAAGAAACCTGGTCTCTACTAAAAATACAAAATTAGCCGGGCGTGGTGCATGCCTGTAATCCCAGCTATTTGGGAGGCTGAGGCAGGAGAATCACTTGAACCCGGGAGGT
Organism: Rhinopithecus bieti; assembly: GCF_001698545.2. Lineage (NCBI taxonomy): Eukaryota > Metazoa > Chordata > Mammalia > Primates > Cercopithecidae > Rhinopithecus > Rhinopithecus bieti. The sequence goes on along the minus strand of NW_016804119.1, from coordinate 2,447,983 downwards.
GGAGGTTGTGGTGAGCCGAGATTGTGCCACTGCACTCCAGCCTGGGCAACAAGAGCAAAACTTGGTCTCAAAAAAGAGAAAAAAGAGAGGGGGGTCGCCAATGACTTAGGACTTGAAGACCGGAGGATATTTGGATGGGAAGTAAGAACAGGTAGAACATTCTTGATTAGGGCAATGATGTAAGGAAAAGCTTGTAGGCAAAAAAAAGCTAAGAACCAATTTAAGAACAATGAGTAAGTTGTTTGACTGCAGTAATAGGGTCAGGAAAATAAGTTGCTCAAGATCAAACTGCAAAGATTACATTGGGGGAGACCTGAATGTCATGCTAAGGAAGCTGGATCTGTGGATACTTGAGAACCTTTGAAGGAAGGGCTTTGACCAGAGGAATTAGTGAATACAGCAAATCAATCTGGTAATGACATGGTGGGGGTGAACTGGAATAGGGAGCAGCTGGATGTTAGAAGAATAGTGGAAAAGTTCCCATAGCAGGCCAGGCAGGAGAAGAAGAATGCAAAGGAAAGTTGTGGCAGCTGAAATGAGTAGGAAAAGATGAGTGTGAAGGATATTTTAAAGGAAAAGTTGGCAGGAAGAATCAATACTATTGTAGGAAAGAGAATTTAATTAGCTTTGTAAAGTGGAGAGGGAATATTCATGGCGTGTTGGGTTGAGTACTATATTTTAAAGAAAAGGTGTCTCAATCCCCACATCTAAGAGAAAAGGAGCATGATAAATGATTAAGCCAAAATGACTAAAAGACTTTAAGAAATGATAAAATGAACTCAAATGAAGATTAAATGTTCAAGATCCGCAAGTCTTGGCTCAAACATAACTCCTTAGGGTTAACTTTCAATATGCATCTCGGTGATTCTTCAAAGTCTTTTCACTAATGGCAGACCTAGTTGCTGAAAAATAATGGTTGCATATTAAATTGGTAGCATATATAGCCTTTGCTCTCCTTTCCCTTATTTCTACAGGGAGGCTCATAGAGTCTAATTGAGCCTTCCTTAATGATTTTTTTTCTAACTTAATAGTAATGCTCAGGGCTACCTTTCTCAAACAGCGTTTAGCAAAATGCTGAACCCTTGAGCTGTTCCTTAAGGAAGGGTCTATATTGTCTTCTATCAGTCACAGGCCAGAAAGGCAATGGAAACCTACCAGTCACTTGAACAGAAAGAATTTAATATAAAGGTATAAAATTGTTAACCAAGCAACCGAAGAGGCAGAAGAACACCAAGTTATCACAGAGGTAGCAAATGTAGGAAGGAGTGATCACCCCTAGGGCTAGTATTCCTAAATATACTAGCTGGTGTCCATAGGGCTGATTCTATTAAATCCTATAAGCTTGTGGGAAAGCACCACAGAGCTGAAGCTTAGATCTCTGAGGAGGGGGTGCCACTTGTTGGGTGCTAGACTCTGAGCTCAAAAGAAGAGAGGCACCGAGGGTCTAGGATCCAGACCTCTGAAGAAGGGATGCCAGTCAGCTGGTGCTGGCACCTCCTGCGAGAGGCTGCTTCTGTAAGTATTGCGAAAGAAGCTATTCAGCTGGGTCTACAAAAGTACTTGCCGCTGCCGATGGGAAGCGCAGCTAGGATGCTTACAGGCAGGAAACAGGCAGGAAACAAACAGGAAGTCCCTCCTCCAATTCTCCCCGTCCCCATCCACCAGCACCCCCTAGTGGCTGAGTTTAACAGGGAATCTGGCGGACTGAAATGAGGTTTGCGGAGTTGAGTGGGGGTGGCGTGTAGAGCTGAGACAAAACAGTTTAATAATGGGGCACATGCCACTTGCTGTATCATCCTCTTGGACAGTCACTGTGTATATTAAAGGCCCTGAGCAGTTCTAGAGAAAAATGAGTTTGTGTAACTGGGCATTCCTCACTGTGTGCCAGGAGTCTTCCCATTCCCCACCCCTTTCCCCAATATAATGAAATGCAAATGTAAAATTGAATGGGCTGGATCTATTCATAGTGACATAGAGACCAATTATGAATTACTTTACTTTTATATGGAAAACAAATACATGTTTATATAAAAAGAAAGGCCAGAGGCTAAACACCAAACCGTAAACAGTGGTTATCATCTGCCAGGGCGGGTATTTGTTACGGGGTTCTGTTCACTTTCTACCTCACTTCTCTCTAGTTAGGATTTTTCAACATGAATGTATATTGTTACATAATCAGAAAAAAAAGTTAGATCACTTTTGGGAGGGGGAAGGAAAGAATCACCTAGAACCAATAGTCTTCAGAATGCCATCAGGGTCCCTGTTAAAATGTGGCACCCAAACCTAACAGAATATTTTTGAAGAGAGGAGAAAAAGAAGGTAAGCAGCATCTACTCAATACATACTACATGCCAAGCTGTTGAGAATGTAACATAAATTATCCCATTTAGTCTCAGCAATCCAATTATTCCCATTTTTCCAGACAAGGAACAAGGCTCAGAAGTGTATTTTGCTTAAGACCTAAAAAAGAGGAGGAGTTACTGCACGCCTATTACACTGCACTGAATCATTATCTGTCTTGTAGATATGTCTTATACTTCTTATGTATCATGTGTTATTTCTCCCTGATAATGTGGGGATTTTTTATGTCTAAGGATCTCTATCTTGGTTTTCTAATACATGTTACTCCTTTTAAGGAATAATATGGTCTGAATTATATCCACCTCCAAAATTCTTAGGATCGCTCCAGTCCCCAGGATCTCACAAGGTATTTGTAGATAGAGCCTTTAAAGAGGTGACTAAGTTAGAATGAGGCCTTTTGGGGGGACTGTAATCCAATCTGGNCCCCCCCCCCCCCCCATCTCTACTAAGAATACAAAAAATTAGCCAGGCGTGGTGGTTCATGCCTGTAATCCCAGCTACTCAGGAAGGCTGAGGCAGGAGAATCACTTGAACCCGGGAGGTGGAGGTTGTGGTGAGCCGAGATTGTGCCACTGCACTCCAGCCTGGGCAACAAGAGCAAAACTTGGTCTCAAAAAAGAGAAAAAAGAGAGGGGGGTCGCCAATGACTTAGGACTTGAAGACCGGAGGATATTTGGATGGGAAGTAAGAACAGGTAGAACATTCTTGATTAGGGCAATGATGTAAGGAAAAGCTTGTAGGCAAAAAAAAGCTAAGAACCAATTTAAGAACAATGAGTAAGTTGTTTGACTGCAGTAATAGGGTCAGGAAAATAAGTTGCTCAAGATCAAACTGCAAAGATTACATTGGGGAGACCTGAATGTCATGCTAAGGAAGCTGGATCTGTGGATACTTGAGAACCTTTGAAGGAAGGGCTTTGACCAGAGGAATTAGTGAATACAGCAAATCAATCTGGTAATGACATGGTGGGGTGAACTGGAATAGGGAGCAGCTGGATGTTAGAAGAATAGTGGAAAAGTTCCCATAGCAGGCCAGGCAGGAGAAGAAGAATGCAAAGGAAAGTTGTGGCAGCTGAAATGAGTAGGAAAAGATGAGTGTGAAGGATATTTTAAAGGAAAAGTTGGCAGGAAGAATCAATACTATTGTAGGAAAGAGAATTTAATTAGCTTTGTAAAGTGGAGAGGGAATATTCATGGCGTGTTGGGTTGAGTACTATATTTTAAAGAAAAGGTGTCTCAATCCCCACATCTAAGAGAAAAGGAGCATGATAAATGATTAAGCCAAAATGACTAAAAGACTTTAAGAAATGATAAAATGAACTCAAATGAAGATTAAATGTTCAAGATCCGCAAGTCTTGGCTCAAACATAACTCCTTAGGGTTAACTTTCAATATGCATCTCGGTGATTCTTCAAAGTCTTTTCACTAATGGCAGACCTAGTTGCTGAAAATAATGGTTGCATATTAAATTGGTAGCATATATAGCCTTTGCTCTCCTTTCCCTTATTTCTACAGGGAGGCTCATAGAGTCTAATTGAGCCTTCCTTAATGATTTTTTTTCTAACTTAATAGTAATGCTCAGGGCTACCTTTCTCAAACAGCGTTTAGCAAAATGCTGAACCCTTGAGCTGTTCCTTAAGGAAGGGTCTATATTGTCTTCTATCAGTCACAGGCCAGAAAGGCAATGGAAACCTACCAGTCACTTGAACAGAAAGAATTTAATATAAAGGTATAAAATTGTTAACCAAGCAACCGAAGAGGCAGAAGAACACCAAGTTATCACAGAGGTAGCAAATGTAGGAAGGAGTGATCACCCCTAGGGCTAGTATTCCTAAATATACTAGCTGGTGTCCATAGGGCTGATTCTATTAAATCCTATAAGCTTGTGGGAAAGCACCACAGAGCTGAAGCTTAGATCTCTGAGGAGGGGTGCCACTTGTTGGGTGCTAGACTCTGAGCTCAAAAGAAGAGAGGCACCGAGGGTCTAGGATCCAGACCTCTGAAGAAGGGATGCCAGTCAGCTGGTGCTGGCACCTCCTGCGAGAGGCTGCTTCTGTAAGTATTGCGAAAGAAGCTATTCAGCTGGGTCTACAAAAGTACTTGCCGCTGCCGATGGGAAGCGCAGCTAGGATGCTTACAGGCAGGAAACAGGCAGGAAACAAACAGGAAGTCCCTCCTCCAATTCTCCCCGTCCCCATCCACCAGCACCCCTAGTGGCTGAGTTTAACAGGGAATCTGGCGGACTGAAATGAGGTTTGCGGAGTTGAGTGGGGTGGCGTGTAGAGCTGAGACAAAACAGTTTAATAATGGGGCACATGCCACTTGCTGTATCATCCTCTTGGACAGTCACTGTGTATATTAAAGGCCCTGAGCAGTTCTAGAGAAAATGAGTTTGTGTAACTGGGCATTCCTCACTGTGTGCCAGGAGTCTTCCCATTCCCCACCCCTTTCCCCAATATAATGAAATGCAAATGTAAAATTGAATGGGCTGGATCTATTCATAGTGACATAGAGACCAATTATGAATTACTTTACTTTTATATGGAAAACAAATACATGTTTATATAAAAGAAAGGCCAGAGGCTAAACACCAAACCGTAAACAGTGGTTATCATCTGCCAGGGCGGGTATTTGTTACGGGGTTCTGTTCACTTTCTACCTCACTTCTCTCTAGTTAGGATTTTCAACATGAATGTATATTGTTACATAATCAGAAAAAAAAGTTAGATCACTTTTGGGAGGGGAAGGAAAGAATCACCTAGAACCAATAGTCTTCAGAATGCCATCAGGGTCCCTGTTAAAATGTGGCACCCAAACCTAACAGAATATTTTGAAGAGAGGAGAAAAGAAGGTAAGCAGCATCTACTCAATACATACTACATGCCAAGCTGTTGAGAATGTAACATAAATTATCCCATTTAGTCTCAGCAATCCAATTATTCCCATTTTCCAGACAAGGAACAAGGCTCAGAAGTGTATTTTGCTTAAGACCTAAAAAAGAGGAGGAGTTACTGCACGCCTATTACACTGCACTGAATCATTATCTGTCTTGTAGATATGTCTTATACTTCTTATGTATCATGTGTTATTTCTCCCTGATAATGTGGGGATTTTTTATGTCTAAGGATCTCTATCTTGGTTTTCTAATACATGTTACTCCTTTTAAGGAATAATATGGTCTGAATTATATCCACCTCCAAAATTCTTAGGATCGCTCCAGTCCCCAGGATCTCACAAGGTATTTGTAGATAGAGCCTTTAAAGAGGTGACTAAGTTAGAATGAGGCCTTTTGGGGGGACTGTAATCCAATCTGGTGTCCTCAAAAGATGAGGACATTTGGACACAGGCTGAGGGGTGACCATGTGAGGACACAGAGAGAAGGTGGTCAACTGTTTGCAAGCCAAGGAGAGGGGCCTCAGAATAAACCAAACCTGCTGACACCTTGATCTTGAACTTCCAGCCTCCAGAACGGTGAGAAACTAAGTTTCTGTTGCTTAAGGCACCTGGTCCGTGGTATTTTGTTATGGCAACCCAAGCAGACTAATACGAGGGAATTATTATGATTTATACTTGTTTAAATCACCTCCTAGTGCTTCACATACAACAGATGTTTTGTTAGCATTTTGATGATTTATCATTTTGATCCTCTTTCATCCATTTAATCAATCATACCTGAGCAACTCCCTGTGCCAAGCACTGTAATAGATCCTGGGGATAAAACAATGAACAAAATAAGAAAACTAGCTGCCATCATGAAGCTTAGATTCTACTAGGGGAGAAGATAAAAAAGTAAAATAAAAACTGTGTTTACATAGTGATAAATAATTCAAAAACATAATATGGTAAGTGGTGCTAAATGATAAAGAGAAAGAGAAAACAGAGTTAGGAAGAGGATATGGAATGTGGGAGGAGGGTGGGTGTGCAGGGAAGACTTCCTGAGGTATACCACATTAGGATAGACTTTTTTTTTTTTTTTTTATTAACAAGTCGATACTTTATTCAGATTTCCTTGGTATTTATCTAATGTCCTTCTTTTCTATTTTTTATTTTATTTTTTATTATACTTTAAGTTCTAGGGTACATGTGTATAACGTGCAGGTTTGTTACATATGTATACTTGTGCCATGTTGGTGTGCTGCACCCATCAACTCGTCAGCACCCATCAAGTCATCATTTATATCATGTATAACTCCCCAATGCAATTCCTCCCCCCTCCCCCTTCCCCATGATAGGCCCCAGTGTGTGATGTTCTCCTTCCCGAGTCCAATCCTCTTGTTCGGTTCCCACCTATGAGTGAGACATGCGGGTTGGTTTTCTCTTCTTGTGTAGTTGCTAAGAAGATGGTTTCCAGCTGCATCCATGTCCCTACAAAGATGCAAACTCCTCCTGTTTTTTATGGCATAGTATTCCATGGTGTATAGGCCACATTTTTCTTAATCAAGGCTTGTCACATCGCAAACCAATAAACGTATCCAGCATATAAACGAACCACAAGAGCAAAAGCCATGAGTATTCTCAGGAGTAGATGCAGAAAAGCCTTTGACAAAATTCAACACAGCCCTTCATGCATAAAACGCTCAATAAATTCGGGTATGATGAACGTACCTCAAAATAATAAGAGCTAGTTTAGTGCAAGACCACGAAGGCTAATATCATACTGAATGGCAAACTGGAAAAATTCCCTTTGAAAACTGGCACAGGACAGGGATCCCCTCTCACACTCCTATTCAACATAGTGTGAATCTTGGAAGTTCTGGCTAGGGCAATCAGGATAGACTTTTTAACATTAGACCACCCTCCCCTACATCCCCACAAAAATCACAGGGCCACCTTCAGTAGGTTTCCAGAGGTCATTTTAAACTTCCCCTCAAAGTCAGCAAACATGTACTTCCTACACTCTCCCAAGTCCAAAGCTGCATAGCAACAGGTCATTAACCAGCTAATAGGTAAATACACAGGTCAGTCTCAGATCTGTTTTCCTCTATGAAAAACTGATTAGTCCTAGGGTCACTTTTCTAGTTCAGAAACATTCTCTTTCTCCCACTTTCAAAACGTGACCGGGCAATCATTCAGGAAAAACATAAAGAGAGAGAATACCTAAAAGTTATTTGCATTCAGTCAAAAATGGAAATGGCTTTTAGCATTTGTTTGCATTCCTGCTAGAAAGGACCTGTGATGTTTTGTTTGCTCACACAGCTTCCTATTTAAATGGCAGTAGAAAACAGTGAAGGGAAGTAGTGGGAGAAGAGCAGAGAGACTGAATCATTTCCAGGATTTACTGATTTGCTGGCTGACCCCGACTAAATCTCCTTAACCTCTCTTTCTTGAATCCATCATTTCACACAATAGTGGGGATAAAGAAAATTGCGGTTTTGATGTTGTTATCAAATGTTTAGAGTTTGTGGTTAGAAGAGACAAAAGCCGGCTGAGGCTGCCATGTTTGCATAATATTTTCCTTCTTCTTCCTCTCTGGTTTGGTTGCTCTTGTAATCAACTCAGAACAGGCAGTTCCCTTCCTCAGCCCTCCCCAGACCCCTGAGGAGACCAACTGCCTGGCTTGCTCACTCTTTGGGGACAGCCCTTGCTCAAACCTGGTGGCTGTGAGCTAGGGGTTAAACCTGTGGCCGCCTTGACCTGCAGCATCCCGTTGTTTCAACCACAATTTCAGCTTCATTACACCTATCTGTACCTGCAGGGCAGTCTCTGTGACAGGGAAGGAGCCCGATGGACAGAGAGAACTAAGTGAATTTCATAGGCTCTGCTAAGCCACCCTGATTACCTTGGAATACAGGGCATGGACAAAGGAGGTAGCCTCTCAGATAAGACCTTCTGTGGTGATGCCTCTCCCAGGTCCTGGTCCTGAGAGTGGTGAAAGGAAACCTTCTGTGTTCAATAACTGCAAATGTGACATCGCAACAGCTGGGAGGAGCTGTTTCCCAGGCTCTTCATAACAGACAAGTAAAGACAGCACAAGGTGAAGAGGCTCTTGGTAATTGAGGCCTGGAGGCTACTAGCAGCATTCCTGACTCTACCCATTCCCAGGACCTCATCTACCCCTGCCAGATTCCCTTAGGATTCCCCCAAGTGACAGATGGCTCTCCCAGATGGCCAATCGGCACAGATGTGATCCCAGCCTTTAGATAAACAATAGCTTTTGCTGGCATGTACAGTAACCTAAATTTGTCCAATTATAAAATCCAGCAAATGCCACAGTCTTGGACAGACCCTGTTTCTAGGCCTCCATGGTCAATTTAAGGACACAGGCACTACACAGAGTGGAAGAAAATGACATAATGTGTAGTTCGGGAAGCCTGAATTCTGGACCCAGCTCCTCCACCAAAGAGCTGAGTGACCTTGGCTAAGTCCCTTCCGTGCTGCAGGCCTCACTGTGCCCATCTGCATTGTTTACAGCTATGGGGCTTGAAGACCCATCATCTGTGGGCCAGGAACATGTCAATTTCATTATCTTGCCCCTTGAAATCTTACCGAAGTTCGTTTAAACTTCATCCCACTTGTGGTGAGACCCCATCCTCCCAGTGTCTGGAATTGAGAAGGAGAGGAGGCGGCTCATGGCTTTGCTCTCACCTCTGCCCCAAGCTCCTGTGTTTGGTGAATTCACTCAGCTTATTGCTCGGGTGTGCTAATTGGGCCTGTGATGATGGCCATGCAGCACTTCACTCCGTCACTGATTGCCACTGGTGAGCAGTCACATGGATTTCTCACACATGGCCATTGGGTGGGAGGCAAACTTAAAACATTTAGGAGGAAAAGGAGGGAAACCATAAAGACTTGATTTTAGATACCATAGTCCTTGAAGGACCATCTCTGCTGATCTGGGTCCCAGGCTCTGGCCATACAAGTCAGACCTCATTCTCCCTCCCCACTCCCTGTTTCCGCTGGGGAATAAAAGCAAATCCTCCAGCTCTCTGTGCAGAACAATTCACTTTTTGTTCTGTCCTTGTCTACTAGCTCTGCTTTTTCCTTCCAGACCATCTAAAGCATTATATTTTCACTCCCAAATATCCCAACAATGTATTTTTCTCCATGTCATTAGTTCCCTTCAAAGAGTAATTCTGGTGCTAGCTGTTATTTTCACACACACACACACGCGCGCGCGCGCGCTCACGCATAATCCCTTCAGACTTACAAGTCCTCGACATTTTGCTTTAATAAGAATTGGTTGAGTACCTACTGTGCTTGGCACAGGGCTGCTCACTATGAGATCTAAAAATGATGTATCCAAATTGGCACCTACTCAGGTGGGAAAACAAGATTAAAACACCCAGAGAACTGATTATAATTAACTGACAAAATGTATGCTGGGGAGGTTAAGAAAAGGAAGAACCAAGTTGATACAGGGAGATCTTCAAAGAGATGATAAAGCTTGCGAGGGCCCCAATGAGTGAGCTGCCTGCCCCAGGTAAACATTTCCAGAAAAATAATCATGTTCAGAGCCTGAGAAGCAGAGCTCTACCACCCTCTGAGAGGAGGACTGATATTCTCTTCAAACACAAACCCTTTTTGGGAAGTTCATCATTAACCGATGTATGTTTGCTCCAACAGAGACTTGAAACTGGTCCTTATCAAGTTTCCCTCTGTTCTATTTGTCGAACATTTGCTATAAACCAGACACTGATCTAGACCCAAATCCCTGCCCTAGATAGCTCAGCCACAGGAGAGGTGGGTTGGTCTTATGTACTGGAATTCGTCTCCCTTTGGAATAGGTGCTTCGAGTCTGGTTGTCAGCCTAGGTGCTGGGGTCAGTGGCAAGCATCTGTGAGCACATGACTGGGAGCAGAGTGCAGTCTGTTGAGTGTAGAAACCGGGAAAACTGAAGAGATACATCCGGAACTCCCGACACAGCACACATCCACTCTCATTCATTGTTTCTCTGGTCATGTCTAGCATGCTCAGTATGTGCCGGGGAAAGGAAAGGGTGTAAAACCTATCCTTTACCCTTGGGAACCTGCTGGTCTTTTGTATCCTGAATAATGACTAGTCTGATAGAAATGGGTAATGAGAGCTCAGAAGCACTAAGGAAGAAGAAACTAATCTTTTAGGTCTAAGGGTCTTTGGAGAAGGCTTCATTCACTATGGAGGTAACTTTTGGAGAAACAGTACCAATTCTCTAAGCAGAAATAGGGAATATGGAATCTATAAAAACCTAAAAATACTAATCTAGAATCTTTCAGAAGTAGAAGTTGAGATGGCTAGAGTAAGACTGAGGTAGAGTAAGTGAAAGAGGGCAGTGTCATGAAGCATCAACAGAGGGTGAGGTCTTCCACTAAACCATATTTGGCCTTTATCCCATAGCAGTGGGTCCAGCTGGAGCTTTTGAAACATATGGATTCACATTGTCTCTGAGATAACTCTAGTATTGGTGTGGAGGAGGAATGGAACAGGAGGCTGGTATACAGTGAGACAGGCAGGAAAGGATTACAATCCTCCTGGTGAGATATGATGAGGGTCTGGACTCGCTGATTATGGTTGAAGAGATCAGAGTTGGCCTCAACCTGGTCTAGCTGTTGCTTTGTAAAATTAAAATGCCATCAGCTTAGGACTGCGGCAATGCTATTTGCTGGCTAGGTATTAAAGGTTGTTCCCCATGATTAAAAAGGAAGACGTTGATCCCTAGTACCCTCCTTGAAGGTGACCTGTAAGAACTTGTCCTCGTAGTTGCTGGGGAGTTGCAAGCTTCTCTATGAGCTCCTCTTGTCTCGCAAAGATAGCCTGAAGATGTATCCGGTTGCTGAATAGAACGTGCCTCTTTTGCTGCCTCTCCTTAATATAATGAAATCCCTAAGCACAAGGGGGAAAGTGGGCCATTCGGCACAGAAGTGATTATAAAAATTGACTTTTAGGTTGATTGTAGATTCTCTGACATGCCTCCCACCCCGTGGTGTCTGAGAAGAAAAAGTGTGACAGGTCTCACCCCGAAGGCAGAGCCACAGCACTTGCTGGGAACTTCTGCCAACCTGGCAATCTGGTGCCACGGCCAAAGATGTCCTCCAGAAACATGGAGCCAAAGGACGTCGTGGCTAGCCCTTCCCTCCCTCCTTTGAAAGCTGCTATTCCAAAGTTAGCTTTCTCTTTGCTCCTCTAAATATTTTCCTGATGTTGTATCCTTAGGTGTGAAATTGTTTTGTAAGGGACTCTAGCTTTTGCAGCTGGATTTTAGGAGGCTATAGAAAAGGAGTCCCATAAATCCCCCCCTTCTAAGCTACAAACACCAATTAAACAACTGTGCTTGCACCTGGAATGGCAGAAATTGCTTTAAAATCCTCAATCTGTAGCCGTAATTGCCAGATCATATGTAGAAATGTGGAATGTGGGAGTCATTATGGATGATAGTGAAATGGCCCATTTATTGCCGTTTCTTGGCTAGAACGTTTCTTGAGTGAGTTGTTTTCTACTTACCGGCTCTGGCTATATAATGCCAAAACATCTGATCAATGGAGCCAAAATTTCAGCCCATTGTTTGCTGAATAATCTGAAAATGAACTTAAATGAAAATAACTGGGTGTGAGGGAGCGGGTGGTACAAGGAGAGAGAAGGAAGAGGGAGGGGCAGGTTGTCTTCACTATTCCAAATATTTAGATTGGCTCAGGTTTTCACTAAATTGAAAAACTCTTTCTCAATGATGTGTTAGGGACACAACTCTTTTGCATATCTGAGTGACTGTTAAGTCTGGTTTCCTGAAAATTCAGTGGTGCCTTTCCTTCCTGTGGGTTGAGCAGTTATTTTGATCTTTCAGCTTGGGGTTTCTGAGTATTTGCAGTGTTACTCTGATAGCGTTATGTTGGCCCCAAACTGTGTTCAATAAAAATTCGGGAAACAAGGATGTGGATTCTTCTAAGTCATAGTCCAAGAAGAAGAACAAATGAATGTTATGCCTCTTATTAGAAATAACTAGGTTTTTTTTTTTTTTTTTTTTTTTGAGGCAGAATCTCACTCTGTCACCTAGGCTGGTGTGCAGTGGCGTGATCTTGGCTCACTGCAACCTCTGCCTCCAGGGTTCAAGCAGTTCTCCTGTCTCAGCCTCCCAAGTAGCTGGGACTACAGGCACCCATCACAATGCCTGGATAATTGTTTGTATTTTAGTAGAGACGAGGTTTCACCATGTTGCCCAGGCTGATCGTGAACTCCTGAGCTCAGACAATCCACCTGCCTCGGCCTCCCAAAGTGCTGGGATTACAGGTGTGAGCCACCGAAGCCGGCCATAACCAGGATCTTAAGCAAGTGACATAAGGCAGCAGCTACTGACTTCAGCTCTTTCCCACCAAACATCATCTGACCTGCATTATCTATTCCTCTTTCGTCCATGTCCAAATAGCCTATCTTTCAAGGTCAAGTCCTTATTTATTTTTTGTGCTAACATGTAATTGAGCCCTTACTACATTACCAGATGCTGCTTTACATTTATTATCCGACTTAACCTACAAGGTAGACACTATTGTTATTCCCATTTTACAGATGAGAAAACTGAAGTTTAGGAGGATCAAATAACAGTCTCAAGGACACACAGCTCCTTTGTGTTGGAACAGAATCAGAAAGCAGAGGATATCACTGCAGCTTGCTTTTCCTTAATCATTAAGCTATGTGGCCTCTGATTAAAGGCCCAACTCCTCTGAAAACCTCTCCTAATGACCCCATCCACAATGCAGTCTCTGCCCCTCTGGCTTCGCTTTTAACTTACCACTCGTACCACATATCTGGAAATTTCCTCTCAACAAATATACTTTTGACGGTTTTTCTTTATTTTCTGGAATTACGATTATTTTATGAATTTTATTCTCAAATATGTTCTAAAATTATGTTAAAATGCAGGCCATGTCTTAAGTAGCCTTATACTTGTCACAGCCCTCCACACTGCAAGAGGACCTAGGCGGTAACAGAGAGATGGCAGACCTACGGTATTATCATCATTATCTGGTCACCTGCCACAGTGAAATCAGTCACATGGAGGCTTAGCTCACAGGGAGACCAGCTCCTATAGTCCTCTCCACTTGGGGAATGTGTGAATGGGTGCTCTGAAACTTCGTGCTTCTGCTCAGAAATTTGGAGGTGTGATTTATGGGTGAGATTTACCCACTTCTTAGCAATAGCTGGAACACTAGACCAGTTTGAAAGCTGGAGGTATTTTTCTGATGTGAGTGTTGGCAAGGATTGGTAAGACCCCCAGCCCCCACTTCCCCAGAGTGTTAAGCGGGGTCTTGAGAAATGGGTAGGCAGCCAACGTAGAAGTGTATAAGATCGCTTTTCTGGAGATTACACAGAAAATGCAAGCAAAACTTGCAAAGTGGTTTCTGTGTTCTTGGAGTTGTCATTTTTGTCACTTTATTTGGCTGTGAAGCTGATTTTCACACAGGCCTGGTGGTTGTTAAAGTAAACACAAGTATAGTATTAATATCCTCTGCATATATTTAGGTAAAATTGACATCCAGTTGAAGTCAAGAAGTGGTTTGCTTACTCATAGTTCTTGGAAACTGTACACATACTGATTTAATACTTATGTTCCCCACATATACATCCTGACTAACAGTATCTTCTCCTCAACTTTTACAAAATTTTACAAATTTAAGCATACAAAATATGCTTAAAATATCAAGTGAGTAATTTGCAGCCACTATACTTTGAGAATCTGCCAGGCCTACTCAAAGCATGATTCTGAAATATTCTGCTTTGAAGCTTTGGGAATTTGGAAATTCATTCATTCTTTTGAATTCATAGGCCGTGAGCTGCTATTAAATAGACATTGCTTCTGATTGGTCACCCCAGTTTTGCAAGACTCTTCATTGCCTATTGAATTGGCATCAGCTCCTTATTAGCTCTAGCCTATTTTAGGAATGAGCGGTGGCCTCCACCAACATGCTACTCAGCCATAGTTGCTCTAGCTACAATAAAGCTCTGCTAACTTGCTTGGGACTATGCTTTGGTATTCACATTGCTTTGGTGGCCCCTAAACTTGACTTCCAAACTGTGATTAACTGTATCTTATTTTATTCTATTGTGATGGGCTAATGACAATTTTGTAGTCAGCCATCTCTATTTCATCCCCAGTTCCCTGCAGATGACTAGCATACGTTACACATTTGGTTCAAAGATGCATAAACCTAGTCCTTGACTTCAAGGAGTTTACGAGCTATTTGAGAGAGAACGAGTAAAGTCCCAACAATGTAAATTAATAAATTCAATGTAAGGTAGAACCTTTAAAAATGTACAGAAATTGCCAAATCTATGGTAATTAGAGGAATCATAGGCATTTAAGGAAGGGAAGTCGCCATGGAATGAGGCTTGAGACCTTTTGCTAAGCAGCAAGTGGAAGTGAGCTGGCATTTATTAAACACCTGTTCCATGTCAGTTCCAGTCTGTTTATTCTCACATCCAATCTTCAAGTGTAATAGAAACCATTTAATTTTTAAAAAAATCTACCAGTATGTTTATTGAGATTGCATGAAGGCTGTAAGGAATGTTTCCCAAGTTACCATATTCAGCCCACACTTTTAGAACCATTGTACATCTCTGCATTTATTCAACTCATCTTTTATGTCACCCATTAAACTATTTTACTTTCCTTCCTATAGACCACATTTCTCACCAGGTTGTTTCTTGGTGCTTTATATGTTTGGTTCTATCATGGAAGGGATTCTTTCTACTATATATTATTATCGGATATTGTTGAAAAACTATTTTGTATATTGATTTGTATCCTGAACCCTATTCTTGATTCCAGGAGGGCTCGTCTGAGGGGATGTTTGAAGTGTCTTGCATTTTCTATGTATAGCGAAAGACCGTCTGAAGATAAATTTATTTTCCTCATCTGCAACTATACCTCTTACTTTTGCTTCTTGGCCTTTGTGTTGCTTGGATCTTTTGAAACAATAGGCAACAATTTGGGATATTTTATAATCTATCTTGTTTCTGATTTTGCTAGGATTGATTTCAAATTTAGCGATTCTCAGTTTTTGGTATATATTAGAATTGTCTGAGAGAAGACCCTCCACGGCTGAAGCTCAGGCATACATGTTTGGGTTTGAGGTTTAGGAGAGAAAAATTTCCTAAATTCTGAAGTACATCAATTTTACAAGTATCACTACTGTTACTTCTCATCATCATCATCGTAGCACTTAATATATAAATGTTATTATAACACTGTTACTAAGTTCCAGATAGTAAATGACTCAAATGGTCTAGAGGTAGGTAAGTTCCAGATGGTAAATGACTCAAATGGTCTAGAAGGAGGCAAGAGGATTGAGCACCTAATATGAGCCATTTTAATTAGGCTCACACCAGCCCTAGGAAATAAGAAATCATCATGCCCATTTTACAGACAGAACTAAAGCAGAAAGATTAAATAACTTACTGAAAGCCTCGTGGCCAGAAAATCATGTAGCTAGAATTTAAACACAGGTCAGAATTATTTTTGAGCACATTATTCATAGTCAACATCCCATATGGCTAAGTGTGATGATTATGTTAAGGATCCTTCTATTCCCAGTTTCATAAAATACATCTTTTAAATTTTACCTACTTCTTGTTTAGTATTTATTGAGACGGTCTTTCTTGTTTGCCCCATTGATGCTATTTATTATAGTAATAGTTTTCTGAAGATGTAATCATTCACTTCTAGTATAGTTTATCTAATTGCAGAGGATAACTCTTTTAGATGTTACTGAATGTGATTGGCTAGTATTTCATTTAAGATTTTTTCTATCTACATTGATTAGTGTCATTGTAGGTGAGGGGCATGTGTGCATCTTTACCAACATTGGATTTCAGGGTCCTCCTTCCTTCATTAAAAAATAAAATTGTGTAGCTTTTCAGCTTCTCTATGCTCTGCTCTGGGACAAATTATGTGGCAGCAGAATGATGTGATGCTGCTGCAGAAACCTCATGGCCTCTGACATGTTTTGTAGATAATTCTTTAATAACTTATAAAATTTCTTCCATTGTGATTGATCTGTGGGAAATCATTTCTTACAGGTGAAAAAGGTGTCATTGTTATTTTCTGCAACTTGCTCATTATTGAAAACTTAGAAAACACAAAAAGTCAAGAGAAGCAGAAAAATAATCACTGGAGTCCCATACCCCAGATTCACCACACTTACCGTTAGTGTATTTTCTTCTGCTTTTCTTTAAACTCAAAGTCTTTGAATTTATACTGCACACAAAATTTTGTAGCCTGCTCTTTTCAATTAAGGTGATAGCATGGGAATTTTACTTTTATTCTCAAAGGCTGTTTTAAATTACCTAATGATACTTCCTTATTTTCAGGGGACTCTGTCTGGATTCAAGTTTTCCACACTTGTGGACTGATTGCATGCTGATTCAACTAGCTATAGAGCAAAGGAACAAAAGAAAATTAGTGTGTAAATTAATTGTCATTGAAAACTATCCTGATCTGAGATGCTCCGCAGCAGTGAGTGCAAGAGAAGCAGGGAAGAACTTTTCTGTGCCCTCCGATTTAACTCACTTTTATTTTCATGTTAAATAACCAGTTAATTATTAATTGTACTGTTCCACTCTAGGATACAGAAATAATCAGTGGTAAATGACTCAAATGGTCTAGAGGGAAGCGAGAGGACTCCTGGAAGAGGAGACAGTTTGAATGTGTTTTAGAGAATGAATAGAAATGTCTAGGACAATGGCAAATAGAAAAGTCAAAGGCAAAAAGGTATAGAACAAGGGAGGTATGCTAGGGGAATCATAAGGAGTGCCTGAAATGCAAAATGTGTAGGACAAGGGGTGGAAAATAAGCCCAGAGAGGAGGGTAGAGCTGAGCTCAACGAACAGCAGCTTTCAGACAAGTGATCACGGAAGCTGAGGGTAGGCAGACTCTCTAACTTAACTGTGGCTGTCCCCATCACCTCAGCCTGCAAGTGCTGTCACTTGTCAGGTTTTCTTTTTTTAATTATTTTAATTAGATGTCTTTTCAATCCTGATTGCCTCACATTTTGATTTAGCAGGTAATTATTTGCTGCTTAGTTGGCAATAATTGGTTAGTGTCTTCTTTCGTGTTCTCTCAGACTCAGACCCTAAGACAAGGATTTGAGTATGAGTAATTTGTGAAATGATTCCAGGAAGCACAAGTAGGGGACTGGGAAAGAAAGGGAAGGGATGGGAGCCAATATCATTAGCATGGTGGGTAACTAGAGCTTCATCCCACCTGGGAACTCTGGGAGCCCATGGAAAGCCTGCCTCTCGGAATCATCGCTCCTGGAGAGTAGGGGGACTGGGGCTTATTCACCAACTCCTCAGTCATTAGTCAACATTGCTGGGGGACAGTGGGTGGTTAGTTCCCTGCCTTTCTAGCCTACTGTGTTTGGAAGGAGAGTGGACTCTGGAGGCCAGAGGAAGTTCTTAGGTAAAGAAGTGCAGATGTAAGTCAGGCCAACAGGCACTGAAGTAAGGCTCGGGGGAATATGGATAGGGTGCTGACAATTTTTGCTACAGCTGAATATTTTGCACCCTAGACATAATATAAAATGAAATACTTTTAAAGCTCTTTTGTATCTATAGGCTTTTGTTTCTTTTGACAAATACCATAGAATCTTAAAAATCATAGAGTTCAGATACCCATCTTGTCCAAAGCTGTTTGATTTCTTGTCTACAGAATGTTCATGTAACTGTATTTGAATTCCTTGTGACTCAGCATTCCCTCCCTTCCTCCTAAGGCAGCCCATCAAGTCTCTAGACTGCTCTGTGTTTTCAAATGTATCTCCTGATTGTCTGCAAAGACCTTTCTCCTATCCATTGACTTTTGGCTGCATGCTGAAAAAACTTGATTTCTAATTTGCATGGAAGCTCCCAAACTTGGCTGTGTCAAAATAAAAATCCCTTAGAGGATTTTTTTTTTTTTTTTTTTTTGAGACAGGATCTCACTATGTTGCCAAGGCTGGACTCAAACTCTTGGGCTCAAGCAAGTTTCCCATCTCAGCCACCCAAGTAGCTGTGACTAGAAGCCATGCACCACCATGCTGGGCCGTAGGGAACATTTAAAGTATATATATATCAGGAGGGAGTTCTCCCTCCAGGTCACCTGAGTAAGAATCTCTTAGGAGTGGGAACAAAGAATGTGTAGAATTTTCCTCAGGATATTCTTATGGGGCCACTGCGGCTGTGGTCTACAGAGTAGAGTTTGGGACCAGTGAACTAAATGGCATCCTTTAGTAAATTGCAGGCAGCCATAACATCCGTCCCAAGAGTTCTCTGCTCCAAAGGAAAGCTTCTCATTCCTGCAAACATCCCTAATATAACATGGGTTGGAGTCCCTTCAACATTCTATCTCCTCTTCTGAATATAGTTATGTCTATTTTTACGTTAAAATGTGCCGCCAAGAACTGCATATAATTGTGATCTGACAGTGCGGAGCACAACAAAATTTTCCCCTCACCTTCTAAACACTAAAATGTGATTAAAGCAGCTTCATGTCACATTAACTTTTTTGAGGCCAATTGAACTATGGATTCATGAAGAACTCATCATTGACTATAGCCTCTAAACTCCGTTCTTTACTTTGGAATTTGGACTTTTAGTTTAACTTATATTGACTCAAAGGCAGTACTCTGTTGTTTTCCCTTTTCTTCTTTCTTCTTTATTTTAATTCCAACACCTATCATAGAACAGACACTAATGATATAGAGTCAACAAAATTTGCTCATCCATTAGATATTTAGGTGCAATTAACATGAAGGGTCAAAGATGACTCCAAGGGCTCCAGCTTGAAAAGCTACGTGAAGCTTCTGTTTATTAAGAATTACAGGAGGTAAACTAGTTGGAGGGTGGAGTAGAGGTGACAAATTCAGCTTTAGTAGAGTTGAGTTTGGGGTGCCTGCAGGAGCAGCAGGTGGAGATGTCTAGTGAGCAAATGTGGGGCTCAGAAAGCAGGCTAGAGTCATAAATCTGAAGCCTAGAGGTTTCTAGGTGGTAGTTAAAAGCAACAGAACTAGTCCTCCTGGCTTAGGTTATTATTCACAGGTTTTACCCATCTGTTTTAGTTACAAGACAGTCCTTAAAGAAAACAAAAAAAATACAGGCCAGGCGCCACTGGGCATGGCGGCTCACGCCTGTAATCCCGGCACTTTGAGAGGCTAAGGAGGGCGGATCATAAGGTCAGGAGATCGAGACCATCCTGGCTAACATGGTGAAACCCCGTCTCTACTAAAACTACAAAAAATTAGCCTGGCGTGGTGGCGGGCACCTGTAGTCCCAGCTAGTCGGGAGGCTGAGGCAGAGCTTGCAGTGAGCTGAGATCACACCACTGCACCCCAGTCTGGGTGACAGGGCAAGACTCTGTCTCAAAAAAAAAAAAAAAAAAAAAAAAGGACTGCAACATGGCTCTAAAGACCTTCCTCAGAAAGCAGGCTAGAGACATAAATTTGAACCCTAGAAGTTTCTAGGTGGTAGTTAAAAGCTATAGAACTGGTCCTCCTAGCTTAGGTTATTATTCACAGATTTTATCCATCTGTTTTAGTTAGAAGACAGTCCTTAAAGAAGATAATACAGGATTGCCACATGGCTTTAAAGACCTTCCTCCAGGTGACCACTGATTATCCAAAACATATTTCTGTATTATATCCATTCAAATAAGAAATCCTGTCAATTTTCTAAATGACTAAATGTCTTGCAGATGTATTATTTGTATCTAATTTCCCTGATGTCCCAATATTAATAACCAGGTAAAAAGAGTAAGGTCTGACTTCAGGGACAAACCATTATCAAACTATGTTTATATTTACAATTCTAGTCACAGTTATTTGTTCATAGTTTAATGCCTTTTGGCTTGAACAAAAGTCTTTGCATATAAATTGCTTGCCAAGCCTGGCTTCCTTTAAGTTTTTGTAAATTTTTAAAAGGCATTTGGTGAACCAAATATAGTTTCAATTAATGATGAACACTCTTTCTCCAAGAAGAAACTTTTAAGGAAAACACACACACACATACATACAATGAATTTATTAAATTAGAAAATAAAAGTAAGCAAACAATCTTAATGAAGGTACACACAGTTTCTCTTGCTTAACAGTCAGGTCTCAAGTTACAACATGGTTAAAACGAGAGAAAGCATTTTGAGGTTTCGCTGGAGAAATGGTCCTTGGGACTAAATTCTCCTTTGACCTACAACTTCAAACAGAACTGAGCAGCAGTATGGGGTTCTCCGTGCTTTCGGTATGTATGTGATCACTTCCTTATTATGAATTGCTTTTAAATTATTCCCTTTGCTCCTGTTTACCTCATTATTCTTTGAGCATAAATCTATCCTCAAATAATTTATGCGTAAAGGAATCTGATAGAGGAACAGAACAGGCTCACCAAGTGTCTCCTGCTCATTACAAGTGAATAAATAAATAGGAAGACCAAACAATCATTCTCATCAAAAGAAAGTGGTACTTTTTTTCCTAGACATGTCTAATAATTACTGAGGGATTAGGGGACTCACCACTGTGAAATTTGGCAGAGGCGTATCAAAATCAGCACAAATATCTGAGCTCCAACCCTGATGACATTATTTTCTGCCATAAGAAAGCTCATGATGATTAATCAGAGATTTTAAGCTGTTGGGAGCCCAATTCTTTGTGGAGATAGTGTGTGGTTAGGGGTGGGGTATGTTTTATGGGGCAGGGGGTAGAGTTGGTAGTAGGGCACAGTTCAGAGTATCCATATAATTTTTTGCCTGAGATGGTCTAATGCATGCTCACCCCACCATGATAAGCAGAATAATGAATCTCACTGGCCCACACGGGCATTGCACATATACTCTTGGTCTCATTCGTGCATCCCACCACCCAGCTGTCTATTCTCACCACTGATACCCTTCTTTCTCTATCAAACCTAGGAGTCAAATGCCCCATCCACTGTCTCATTTTACTCCCACACATAGGTTGCTCACTCAGTTCTCTGGGCTGTGAAAGGTACCAGCTACTGACTCCTCCTTGATGTTTAGAGGAAGAGTTGGTGAGTCTATGGAGGGCAGAGTGCTGAATTTCATCCTTGCCTAAGCATGGTGCTGAAGGAATGCCAGCTATAAGTGAATCACATCTGAAGTTTAAACCCACTATGCCCTTCTGCCCAGATCCCCCCCTTCAGAAACAAAGGGCTTTGTCCCCTCAGGTGCTGGGAGTGCTCTCAGAAGGTGGGTCTCCGCCATCAACCCTCTTTAGGGATTACCTTGGCTGAAGAAAACTGCCTTGCCAAAGATCATGCCTTTTTCCATGGGCAGCCCACACTCACTGACTGATCAACGCAGTTTTAGAGGCCCAGCCCCCTGCCCCAACTCAGGACGACACTAGAGAGCCATCCAGCCCCAGAACTCCCCATGGGGTCCCCTGGGGCTTTCACAGGGACTTCCTCACAGTTCAGCATCTTCCTCTGCCGGACCCTGGTGCCTTCTCCTTTCCAAAGGTGCTAGTCCCAAGAGTCCCTGATAAAAACACCTGCATGCTAATCTTAGGGTCAGCTTCCTAGGGGCCCACTCTACTTTGAGGTGTGTAAATAATCTTTATTTTATGTTATTTCATTGATGATCCCACAGCTTGTTCCAAAAAAATATTAATTGGGGTTAAACAAAAGCCTGAATAAGCAAAATCCAGAGGTTATTGGTTCTACTTTAGTGACAGGCTTTTGGGCGATATGTATATGGCTGGTCATCAGAATGATTGGGGATGGATGGAAAAGGCTTTTGAAATAGAGGTTTCCGCACCCTCTTCCTCAAGAAGACTCTCCGGTAGTATAGCCTCAGGATCTGTATTTGTTCCCCTTCCCCCGGTATTCTGATGGGCAGTTCCTGTTTGAAAATGACATCTCTAGACCATCTTGGTATCCTGACTTAATATGGAGAACTCCAGATACCAAGTCCCAAAGCTCTTCTGTTCCCCCAAAAGAAATGTGACAGTTATTCATAAGTTCAAAATGGATCACTTGTGTTTTCTTCTTGGCTCCAGGAGAAATGTAGCTCTGGGAATGTTTCCAGGGTGTTTTTAGTTCTGCCCTCTAACAGATATTCAGATCTAGCCAACAACTGATAGGTATTTCAGACTTGGGAACTCTAACATCCAGTCAATTGTGTTGGACTTGGAGGAGGAATGCAATCCTCAGCACGTTCTCACATATAAGTGGGAGTTAACAAAGGGTAACGTGGACATACAGAGTAGAATAATCGACATGGGAGATTACTAAAGATGGGAGGGTAGGAGGGGGCGAGGGTTAAGAAATTACCTATTGGGTACAATGTTCACTATTTGGGTGATGGGTACACTAGAAACCTAGACTCCACCACTGTGTTATTATATGCATGCAAGAAATCTGCATTCATACCCCATAAATAAAAATTTTTCAAAACCGCTTTTGTGGTTTTTATCTTATATTTTCCTCCTCATGCTCATCGTTGTAAAAAATCACTTTAACACGTCGATTACGTTTTTTTATTTTTGTTTTTTGAGACAGAGCCTTGCTCTGTCACCAGGCTGGACTGCAGTGGTGTGATCTTGGTTCTCTGCAGTCTTCACCTCCCAGGTTCAAGCAATTGTCCTACTTTAGCCTCCTGAGTAGCTAGGATTATAGGTGTATGCCACCACACGCAGCTAATTTTTGTATTTTTGGTAGAGACAGGGGTTTCACCATATTGGCCAGGATGGTCTCGAACTCCTAACCTCATGATCCACCTGCATTGGCCTCCCAAAGTGCTGGGATTACAGGTGTGAGCCACCCCACCTGGCCGTCAATTATGCTTTTACCAGACCTAATGAGATTACATTCTAGCCATCTTAAATTGTGCCTTGGGAATTAAATCTCTTTTTGTTTTGTTTTGTTTTGGAGACATAGTTTCGCTTCGTCACACTGGCTGGAGTACAGTGGTGTGATCTCGGCTCACTGCAACTTCCGCCTCTCAGGTTCAAGACATTCTCGTGCCTCAGCCTCCCAAGTAGCTGGGATTACAGGCATCTGCCACCACACCCGGCTAATATATGTATTTTTAGTAGAGACAGGGTTTTGCCATGTTGGCCAGGTTGGTCCGAAGTCCTAACTTCAAGTGGTCCGCCTGCCTCGGCCTCCCAAAGTGCCGGGATTACAGGCATGAGTCACCGCGCCCAGCCAAATTTTCATTTTTCAACATAAATTAAAAAAAAAAAAAAAAGGAGAAAATGGAAGAATAACTAATGTTTATGGGGCACCTACTTTGTGCCATGTGTTAGCCTCATATTTTCATAAACATCCACCCAGGTGAACAGATGAGGAATCCAAGGAAATGCAGTGTAATGAATCCAAAGTCATGCTGTGAACAATAAATGGGCCAGTATTCAAACCTAGGATTTTAGGGCCTCAAAATCTGTGCACTGGCCACTTGGAAATAAGGATTCCTACGATTTTAGCTTTTTGACTGCAAGATGGAGACATAGTGTTACAGGCACTAGGACCATTTTTGGTTGTGCAGATAAGCTAAGGGTGACTCTTTTGTACTCTTCTGTTTCTGTACACCAAACAATTGTGAAAATAGACTCCTAGAGGCTGTAAACAGGAGCAAGTGCTCCAGGCTCCCCATTGAGGAATCGCCAGGACTGATGGTAAAGCCTGGGGAAACAAGGGAAGATGAGGAACTGCCTTCTATATGTATATTTAAGTCCAAGACAAATAAATGAACAGTAAAACCCTTATCTCAAAGGCAAGGCAGAGCTATATTCTCACTAACAACCAGGGTTGTACATCCTTTAACAGCCCCCCTACTGCTCACCCCATCACTCCTCCTTTTTGTGATTCATGTTCCTTTAATATTGGCCCAGATGCTAGTTTGAATTGATTCAACAAGTTTGCGGTTGGAGGAATTGGGGAAGGTACACAGTATTAATGGCCCCAGGCCTTACTCCATCTTGGGGTGGCTTTGTCTGCCTCAGCTGGTGGAGGGTCTCCTCTAGCCTAGTGGAAAGTTCAATTCCCTGGAGAAACTGGCTTGCAGAGATCTTGGGGAAGTTCAAATCTCCTTCGCTGATTGAATCTAATTCAAGAGGTAGTCTAGGCACTTAAGAATGACTTGTATACTGTTAGTAGAGCCAAAAGAGTTTGCGTTCTGGAATCCTTCCAAGTCCTAGCTATATCATACCACTGTTGTCTCTAGAGCAGGGATTAACATGCTTTTGAATGTGTATCCCCCAATGTTAAGCAAATTGAGCACAGACCTCCCCTAGTTTTGTCTTTACTTATATGCATATTTATTTATACATTATATAAATATGCCTATTATCATTTGCTAATATTTCAAGGCATGGTAATTGTATCAAGGTTTAGGCAGTAGATATAAATATCTATTTGATAGTCTTTTATCATGTACAATTTTTTTTAGCTGACCTCTTGTTAGATCTGATAGATTGTCATTGTTTGTCTTAGTAAAAGGTCTGCTCATTCCTGAAGAAGTGTAAGCTCAGACATTTTCTTGTTTTCATTTGTATTTCGTTAGTGCATAATATCTGCTGTGAGACAGTTCTTTGCAGATCTTTTATTTTTCTGCATGTCTGGTAAGCAGGAGCTCTGACAACTTTGATTCTGGTCTATCTTCTCAAGGATGTTAGTATAGCAAAAAGCCTTGAAACATAGAAACCGGCTCCCTGTGGAGCAGAAAGCAGGTTTGTTTGCTGTCCAACGTTATAAAGATAATGTCTTCCTCTGGAGCAAAGGTTGGGCAGGTTTTCTAGCGTCCCATTACAAAAGATTTGGATTTCCTTCACTCAGGCTTTCAGCTGTGACACAAACACACTATATGTGCAGCATCTACCTGCACTGTCCACACTGGCCCTGGGAACTTGGGGGGCAAGGCTAGCCAGGGCATACATGAGGTTCACCCTTGTTGTGTTTAAAGTAATAACATCCTTTGTCTCTGACCAGGAGTCTTGTGTCTTTTGCCAGCATCCATGAAATGTGGCAGGCTAGCTTGTTAGATTGCAAGTAGTATAAAATCTCAGACCCTTCATGATTTTTGACAGCATCTTTAATACATTTTTAAAATTAGATCAGAAATCTTTTTTAGACATTGGTCTATTTTGTGAGGATTAGTTTGGTTAAAACTGGATAATATTGGCAAACCCACACAACTGCAAGCACAGTAACTCTTCGTAACACACTGACATGAAAACTAGTAGAACGGCCCTCATGTCTACTTGTCTTTGTTGTGATGAGCCCACACTTTTCTCAGGCTAACTTGCTTGCCTCCCAGGTCACTTAGACAATCTGACACACAGATGGAAGGAGGCTGTGAGTCAATCCATAATTAATAAAGCTAACTTTTTTCCTTTGGAGATAAAATATAAATTTCAAAAGAAATCATACTGTCTTCTCATAATCCCAAAGGATGACCTTGGTATCCCCTTGGAGAACACTGTTGCTGATTATTTTTTGCTACCCATTAGTGGCCTCATTATACTTACTAAGCACATCAAATGAAACCATCACTGAACTAAGCACTTCAAGTAAAGTGGTTTTTTGCTTCATACTACATCTGAGCACAACTATATCTGTTTTACATGTGACTTCACTATAGGTTAAGTGGATTAAGTAAAATTTCACAAAAGATTTTCACAAATCGCAGTGAGTAACAGCCTCTGTGACCACAGACTGTGCGTCAGTACCATCTAGTTCACAGATGGCAAGACTGAAGACAGAGGTGTCAGATGCACTGAGCCCCTTTCCATCACCAATTCTTATGTACAGCAGTGTTTTCCTTCTCAGGAAAACTTAGAATAGGCCCCCTGTTCTTCTTTAAATTACTCTGTGGTCGTGAGCAAAACTTGATTAATTTCTATTTAATGAATTCTGTCTTGTACTGAAATAATGTTAGAAGAAGAAATTTAAATATGCTCTTTGTATTTGTGTTTTAAACACAAAGATTGAAATTTTGTACCTTATGGATTTCTGGGGAGAGGTGGTGGTGGATTTGGGGTAAGGGAAAGACAGATTAGGAAACAAAAGCAAAGGAAAGCCTGCCAAGTGCAACTCAGGAAGGTAGTCATGCACGATCAAATACGTACATGCATGTAGGATTAAACAATTAATCCTACTGGTTCCACAGCTCAGATATGATCAATTTCCCCCCTAAACAGAGACTCCAGCAAGTCAGACACATCGGATCCAAGCACTTGAGCACTGTCACACTTCACGCCTGCTGGTCTTTAAAAAGATTGATCATCCTGACATGCTCTGAGAAGACCGCCACTGCGTTCCACCACTCTGTTCCGTGGTCTAAAAACAATATTTCAATTTAACAGAACACAGGGAAAGTTTCAAAAGCTGCCAGGCAATCTCCTCCTCTGAAGTTTTAGAGGGAAAATCATTGACACTTCCAGAAGTCAAGAGAGTGCTTGTGTTTGTGTGAGTGGGGAGCGGGGAGACGAGGGTGGTGGACAAGAGAAAGGGGGTGGGAGGGACAACAGGAACTTAAACAGATGTGGCAATCCACTGCACAACCTAGCCATAAAACACGGCTCAGATGCCTCATTTGTATGCTGTGGCAACGTCCTAGATGGAAATCTTTCTGGGAGTTACTAAATATACATTTGTTGGAGGCTGTGAAGGCGCATGGCAGGAAAGGTTCCAGAGATGGATGGGACAGTTGGGGGAGGGAGGATAGGCAGGAGAGCCAGGGCGAGGGGCTGGGCAGCAGCGCTAGGATTTCTGAAATTGTGTTATTAGTGTCTTTCTTCACTTTCTTTCACATCATTTGGAATCCCGTGACATTTCATTTGCTGGCTGATCCTGACTTTGTCATTCCCAAGATGACCTAGGCTTGTGAGCATTTCCTGGCTCATGACAGTGTTATAAATGCAGAAACACTGGACACCCATCTACCTCCTGAGGCTGTGTCTGACAAGAGGATGCCTGCATATTTTTGGACCTTTTGTGGAGGAGGAAGCAGAAAGTGAGAAAAGATACCAAGATAAATAAACCAACTCACCTGTAATCCAGGGCAGTGTAAGTCAACAATTTGTCATGACCAGTGCCCAAGAAACGCTGAAAATATTTCAATATTTCTAGTTAATATTCACTGTTCTTCTTAGAATAAAGACTTTTTAAGAATCCCTGAAAAAATATATATATATATCTCAAAATGCTCTAGATTTGAATTAGAAAGAAGCATAATGAAATCATCGAATTGGCATCTAGCCCAATCCCCTCATTTTACAGAACTTAGGCTCAGAGACGTGAAGAGATTTATCTTGGTCACACAGCATACCAGAGCCAAAATCAGATCTGGAACCCAGGAGCCAGTGGTAAGCATCAATTCTTCATTTAAAGCTCAAAATTTCCTGGAAGAGACAAAAATAAGTCTCTAATATCTCACTCCAAATGAATGTTCTCCGTGTCAGGGGAAAGGTAGACAGCTGAAAATCTTTGGGTGCCAGAGAGGTGGAGGTCACAGCAAAGGTCAGCAGGAAATCTGAGAGCAAACTGCTCATCAATATCATTGTCCAGAGCATGCCACCCACAAAGCCATTTCCCCAGCACTTGGCTACCATTATGTTACTCTTCTGCTCAAAAAACCTCCACAGGCTCTATCATTGTCTACAGAATAAAAACCAAACTTCTTAATGACACAAAACACAGCCCCTGCTTTCATATCCACTCCTCTCCTGTAATGACTCCATACTTGATCAGGTACCTGCTTTGTGCTGGGCACTGTAGACAAGGGGTTGATGGGGGAGGACACAGTGGTAATGGCCAAACAAGTTGCAATGACAAAGAGTAGCTTGTGGTGGTGATGTGGGTGGCAGAAGAGGGTTGCTAACTTTCTAGAAACAACATTTGAGCTGAAATCTGAAGGTCTCAAGGGGCCAGCCCTGTGAAGAGCTAAGGAGAAGACTTTGCAGAGGGGCCAGCCTTGTCAAGAGCGAAAGAAAAAGCTTTGCAGACAGAAGGAATTGCAGTTTCTGCAACTGAGTGGCTGCTAGTATCTGCCTGCTTCTGCTTCTTCCTTCATGCCATTGCTACTGCTAAAAAGGTCTTTCCTCTGTTTGCCTCTACTGACCATTCCTGTCTGAAGCAATACTTTATAGTGGTTACAAGTAAGTGGGCTCTGGGTTAATGTGGACTTGCTTCTCTTTTTACCACCTACAAGCTGGGTGGACTTGGGCAAGTCATTTTATCTCTGAGAACCTCAGTTTCCTCATCTTTAAGGTGGAGATGATAATAAAACCTACCTTAGGGGGGATTACTATGAAAATGTAGCAAAATCTTTTATATAAGACACATATTAAAACATATGTAGAGGCCAATAAATGTTGGTTATTAACACTCTTTAAGACTCAGCTCAAATTACATCTTCTCTATAAACTTCCCGGACAATCCCAACTCAAAGTGGTGTTTATTTCATTGGACTTCTTGTGTTTCTGGAACTGAATGTTGCTCTGCCTCTGTTTTTTGCATGTGTGCCAATATTCTCTTGCAGTATATATTTTGTGTATCACTTTTATTCATCTCCTGTAATAGATTGTGAGCCCTTCTCACAATAATTATGGCTTACCTTCATGTTTCCTTGATTATAAGAAGTCATGGCCAGGTGCCGTGGCTCATGCCTGCAATCCCAGCACTTTGGGAGGCTGAGGTGGGTGGATCACCTGAGGTGAAGAGTTTGACAAGAGTGAAACTCTTTCTCAAAAAAGAAGTCACACTACATGGGTGTTCAAAGTACCTATGCACGGGTGGCTGAGATGGATGGAGAATGAAAGGAGAGGCAGTGCTGAACATAGGCATACGATCATCATCTGATTGCTATGGTCAGACTCTACGATGGCCGCAGTGATCCGTTCTCCTGGTATTCATGTCCTCATACAGGTATCCCCCCTTCAGTGCAGGCAGAACCTGTGACTTGCTTCTAATCAACAAAATATGGCAAAGGTGAGAAAATGCTGCCTCCATGATTAGGTTGTTTAACAGCGTGACTTCCATCTTGCTAGCAGACTGTCCCTTTGATGAAGCAAGTGACCACATTTTGGAGATAGTTGTGTAGCAAGAAACTGAGGGTGGCTTCTGTCCAACAGCAAGCAAAGAAATAAATCCTGCTGACAATCAAGTAAGAAAGCTTGAAATTGGATTTTTCCCCAGTCAAACCTTCAGAGGAGATGCAGCCCTGGCTGACGTCATGTTTGTAGAGACCCTGATGCAGAGGATCCAGATAAGCTGCCCCTGTATTTCTCACCCATAGAAACTGAGATAATTAACATGTGCTGTTCTGAGCCACTGGTGGGATTTTGTGATAAGAGTGTGGTGATTCGTTATGCAGTAATAGGTAACTATACTTGTAGAGTAAACTTGGAAAGATAGCTTTACGTCTGTGAACCAGGGTTTCCTGCTTAAGGACCTTCTTTATGCTGGTCACAGGAGTGGGTACCAGGTCTACAGTACCAAGTAAGACAGGCAGCATCCTGCCCCAATGGAGCCTCTCATCCTGCCTCAGGCCCCAAGGGATACTGCTTTTACCTTGCTGGTTGCACAGAGAACTTACGCAGTTTCAGGCCTTTCTGTTAGAAGGTCAACTGAACCACTAGGTAGAGAGACAAAAGCCAGAGCTGTTCTGAAAGCTCTTAGGAAGAGAAATCAAATCGAACAGATGGGGGCTTTCAACGTAAGCAGATGCATTTAGGGATTTTTTTTTTTTTTTTTTTTAAATACTGTGCTTTTAAAATAAAGACAAATGTGGGGCTTCTAAGAAATGAGTATATGACATGGAAAGGCATTCTGAAACCAAAGCACATTCTGTTATCTCCAGCTCAGACTGGAAGCCCTCCTGATTTTTCAAGAGAGAAACAGGATTGCAAGTATCATTTGAGGTGAAGGGTATTAGAAAGTTATCTCTTTCATGGAGTCCTTCTGGGCTATAAAAAGGTATCCCTGTAAGAAGACTTATTTCTTTTAACTAGCCCCACACAGACGATGAGTCAGGAGGAATGACCCAATGTCCCAACCTTACAGGCCCCTAAGCGCCTCTCTTTCCTTCACACCTCTTCCCCACCTTTCTCCTCTAGGTAATACTCCCTGTCTCCATAGACACCACAGAAGTCCTGACCTCCGCTCTTCTTTATTAGTACTCAATGGCCTATGTGAAAGGAGTCATAGCCCTTGAAAAGTAAAACTTGAGCCAGGCATAATGGTATGCTGCTATAGTCCTAGCTACTCAGGAAGTCGAGGTTGGAAGATCTCTTGAGCCCAGGAGTTCGAGTCCAGCCTCGGCAAGTCTATCTTGCCCAGACAAAGCTGAAAGTCGTAAGCTCAAGAGATTCAAAGAGACCTCATCTTTAAAAAATCTAAATTTGTTGGTCTTCTTTTAAGGATAAGTAAAGGCCTCAAGAATAAATGGCCTGCTGAGCTTCCCTAGAAAGACAATGCACGGATTTTCTCTCCTTTGAGATGCACATCCACACGCACTCCTAACACTCACAAAGGTTGGGCAGAATGTTGTTCTTAAGACAATATGCAGTAGGACTCACTAACTGGGTTTATAATTCCAGCTTAGCCACTGATAGCCATTGGGCCTTTGGCAAGTTATTTAATGTCTCTGGTCTCTGCTTTTAATTTTTTTAATTTTTATTTTATTAGTAGTATTTTTTTTTAGATGGACTCTCGCTCTGTTGCCCAAGTTGGAGTGCAGTGGCATGAATCTGGGCTCACTGCAACCTCCGTCTCCCAGGTTCAAACAATTCTCCTGCCTCAGCCTCCCGAGTACCTGGGACTACAAGCATGCACCACCATGACTGGCTAATTTTTTTGTATTTTTACTGGAGATGGGGTTTTACCATGTTGGTCAGGCTGATCTTGAATCCCTGGCCTCAAATTATCCACTCTGGCCTCCCAAAGTGCTGGGATTACAGGCATGAGCCACTGCACCTGGCCTGGTCTCTACTTTTTAAATGGGGGCAATAATAGCCACTACTATTAGAGGTGCTCGTAGAGACAGTATAAAGTGCTTAGGGTGGTGCCTGGCACATGACAAGCACTTAGTAAATTTTAACAACACTCTTAATGTAGCAAAAGGAACAAAGAAAACAGGTAGTTTTCATCTCTGATTACATTTAATTTGATCAAGACACACTAGAAAAAACAAGAAAGACTTAAATTCTCTTTGTTTGGGCAGGGAAAGGTTTGAATCTGTCCTCAGAGCCTTTGCATTTGATTCAGATCCTTCTTGACCCCTGTCTTTTCCCAGCTCCCCTGCCCAAAGACCCACAGGGCAATACCTGACCTGGGATCACCTCCCCAAGTCTTAGATTTTACTGTCCCACTTCCTTCCCCATCACATCTCTCCTCTCATGTCCTTGTCCTTAGGGCTTTTGCAAGCATCTGATCAACTAATTTGTGCCAAAATGTTAATCACTCTTGGTTTAAATCAATCGTTCTTTGTTTTTTTGAAAAATATATCTCCACACCATGTATATGAGATGCATAATAAATCCCATTAGTAACAACATCCTTCACCACCCCACTCCAGTGATCTCAGCTCAGTGTGGGGAGGGGAGGTATAGTCCAGAAGAGCACTCACACCCCAGCCCTGAGTGGGGTTCTCACACCCAGGCCCCATACCATTCAGAATCACAGGAAGTGCTGCCTCCCAGATTTGCCTTTTGGCAGATACCTTCAATGCCTTAACCCAAACAATATCTGATCATGAATATTTAAGGTTCTACAGCAGAACCATATCTGAGGCCTGCAAGGGGTTTTATGGTGGTAGATAGGGAGAAGACACATCTGATTACTTTCTAATTGTACAAGTAATCTATCCTCTCCATCTCTCTCCAGAAAGCCTAAATAACTGTGGTCTCTTAGCCTCATTTTCCTCTGGCTTTCCAATAAAATATTAGACTAAATAATCAAGGCCACTAATCTGCTAGTATGTTCAGAGCCGGCCTTGGAAAGAGTGCTGGATCTTTGATCGTACGTAGGAATGATACAGAAATTCTGCTGTTTATTCAAGGCAGTGTATTAACTGTTTAATGGGGGAAGCCTTCTTGCCATGGAGGGCTTGGGCTGGCTGACCTGGAAGGTGAAATTGGCTGGGAAATGCTAGATGGGTTTTCTACTTCTATTCCTTAGCCAGCCAGGGCAGAGTGACTGCTTACACCCTGGTATTGGTGGCCTATCCCAGGAAGTCCTTGATGTCCCCAAACTCCAGTCCTCATGGGAGAATCTTAATATGCAAATTTTCCCCAGAGGAGATACACCTCATTGATAACCTACAGGCCACATTTGACAGGTTTCCAAATTAACCACCTGGGGAAGGTCATGGCTTCCATCCTGTCCTTGAGTAAAGAATTTCACAATAAATCCCTCAAATCTTATCCTAAGTTCCTCAAACTGTTGTCTTACTGATTAAGATGTAATCTACTGATCCTGAAGAGGACACTGATTTGTTCCTGAATCGTGAAGTCTTCTTGGTTATCTTGCACACAGAACATTTTACCCAGTGTGTTGTCATCTGTAGCCAATGATTGTAACCTCTGTATTGCACTCTCCAATGATAAAGGATGACTCTGATAGGAAGAGCCTCCCCTCGCTTCTCCTAAACTTTCTTATAAAAGCATTTCCATTTGTCACAGACTTGGGAACATGCCCAACTTTGTTGGTGTGTCTTCCTGGGTCCTCAAATTTAGCCTCCAATAAACCTTTATTAAGTTATTTCTGCTGCAACACCCTTAATTTCTGTCGATATCATGCTATAGTTCCTGTTTGGGTTGAGTCAGGGAAAAGCATGATTATTGTGTGGTATCTGGCTGTGGGGGATGGGTGAAAATCACCAGGTGGATCAGTTCCAATTTAAAGTATTCTGTCTCCATAAAACCATCTAAGATGCTTAATATTTTAGCATCAAAATGAAGTCTTTCAATTGTATTCAAGTGGCTACCTGAGTGTTGCTTTAAAATATCCTATTAATAGTACAATTACTATATGTGTGTGTGTGTGTGTGTGTGTATAGATGGATGGATATATTGGAAATCTACTGAATAGTGGTTTTCAAACATTGCTATATTTTAGAATCAGCCTTCACCCAGGCCAGTTAAATGAGATTCCCTCAAGCTTTGGTATTTTTAAAGTTTCCCAACTGATTGCAATGTGCTGCCAGTTTGAGAACCACGTGCTATAAAAAAGAGCTGTTGAACAAACCAAAGCACAAAACAAATTTCAGCCCCAATGAAGGCTTTATTTGTAAAATCCTTTTCAGCTCTCAGTTTCTGTGATTAAATAAATATTTGTTGCTTTACAAAAGAAAAATACATCTACTTGACTCTCTTCTGCACCTGGCAGTTGCAAAAATATGAACAAACAAACAAAAAATCTTTGGGTTCAGAAAACATAGTCCCTAGATGGGAAACTTTGACTCTTGCCAAATACAAGTTCTGTGGATTTCCGGATTTTCCTACAGGCTGTCTCTATCTAGTCTCACACAAACATTCTTAGAGGTAAATTCAATTTATTCCAAGAATACATCCTAACATGGACAGGCAGAGACTCTCAAAACTGGAGGCCAGGTGGAAACCAAATTCCCTAAGAGCTGAGTCCCGCCTGTTGAATTTGCATAGGTGGGAGGTCTAGGGGCTCAATTTAGGCTGCTGGAGGCATCATTAATTTCAATTAGATGTAAAGTCTTTGCAGTGGGTTGCTCGGTGACAAGCATTTCAGGATGTCTCGCGTGTGTATGTGTGTGCGTATGTGTGTTTCGCAAGGATACTGCTAATGGAGTTTAAGGTCCTTTCATCTCAACAGAGGCTTTATTAAGTCTCCTCACGTCCCTAAGTACCTGTAGCTGCCCTGTTCTCTCTTAATTCATTTTCTGTGCCGCATTCAAGAGTATTTGGAATCTCTGCAAGAACAAATAAACCTCTGAACTCTGATACACGTGTAATCTGCCAAGGTCCAC
Organism: Rhinopithecus bieti; assembly: GCF_001698545.2. Taxonomy (NCBI): domain Eukaryota; kingdom Metazoa; phylum Chordata; class Mammalia; order Primates; family Cercopithecidae; genus Rhinopithecus; species Rhinopithecus bieti. The sequence continues at coordinate 2,413,738 of NW_016804119.1, read as the reverse complement.
CCCACAACTCCAGACTGTCCCCAAACGCGGCTGAAACAACATCAGAAAGCATCAATGTTTCCTGTAATCCATTTGCCAAAGACAATGTACCAGACGTGTCGCATTTCCTATTTCAGCTGTGCCTGGCATTTCTTTCCCTCCGGTAACTGGGGCAAGAGGTTAAGGGAGACTCTCAAGGTGACAGATTTGTTACAGGAAAAAATGCAGTTATTTCAGCTTTCAGGGCTCAACACTAACCACTCATATATTTACCTTTCTTTCTCTTTGTTTTTACTCGGTGGATGAGTGAAGACTTGTGTGTGATGGAAAGTACAATTGAAAGTTCCTACTTAGCCAGTTGTATGACCATGGGCCTCAGTGACCACCTCTACAATGTAGATGATAAGTCAGCAAGCTTTAAATTTCTATTTTAATATGCAAAAGAGGCAAAAATGGAGTTATTTCTGTCACTATAGGCACCCTTCTGACTACACTTCCCTCTTGACAGTGAGATTGTGGTGTTAAAGACACAGCTTTAGTAGACAGCTTTCGAAATACTGACAGAGGTGACTGGCTTTATCAGGACCCCCACAGACCAAGAACTTGAGAGATGAGGGCAACACATTCTTCCCACTTTTTGTGTAAACGATCAGAAACCAGAAACACTGGGGACGCTTCTCCCTCTCGTAATTACTTACGAAGGAATGTCATAGCCTCAAGCGTAATTAACAGCATTTTAATTCATTCTCTCTTTTTAGGCTGCTCACATACTTGCTGTTGCAAGAATGAGCACAGCATTATGGTGTGTTATCTTTCTAAAATGAGGCCAGAGATGTTGAACTGTAGCCATCCCCATAAGGAACCTTGCTCTCAGCTTAAACACAGGTTGGGGAATGCACAGGGAGGTTGTGATGAAGTGCAGGCAGAGCTGCTATGGTCCTGCGCTCTCCGAATGATATACAAACAGTGTTTAGCTACGCTTATCTGAACAATCACCTGCTCATTATCTGGCCAGCAGGGAAAGATTCCACAAATAAACCACCCACTGACAAAGTTATACAGTTATTCAAGAGACTTTGGGATGGCGCATCCGTGGACTTGCTTCCCTCCCTGGAGTCCTCCTCATCCCTAAGGCCAGCACATCGCCCAACCTATGATGGCAGCCATACTCACCTTCTCTACCTCAAATGTTAATGAAGAAAAAAGATTCCTGTGTATTTGCTTATGAGAGACACTGCATGTTATTCCATAAAGTGGAAGGTGATGATCTGCTCCCTTAAAATGTTTTCAGCTCCTCTTAATATCTTTCCCTCACTTAAAATGCACAAAGACACACCCCACACCCATCTACACACATATGCTCACGTTGACTTCACAGAAGCAACTAGTTCTGTCTGGCTTTTAATTTCATACTCAATGCTAATGTGTTATTTCATACAGGAGCAGTAAAATGTGAAACTGACATTGGTTGAAATTTAGGGCATTCTGCTTTCCTATACATTATTCCTAGCTTCTAAAATATTCATAACCACTTAAAGATGATTTATAGATATATGTCTAGAATTGTATCCTGATAACAAGTGCTTTACATATTTGTATTTCTCGGAGTATATATAGGTTTGGTAGCAATTGGAGACCAAAATGCAGTAAAATATTTGTATGTGTTAATTATGTAATATAAATATACATGTAATATATATACATATATATTGGCCAAAGCTCTACAATGAGAGATACCATGTCAAAAAGCAGTAAACGGTCAGGAATCTATGAATATAAATAGTTTTTAGCAATAGCATATTATCAAGGCATTCTTAACTATATTTGGCATTTTGGAGCAAGAAAATGCTGGGGTTTCATTAAACTGCAGCACAAAGGAAAGGGAGAATTTGGATCCTTTATGGGAATGTCCTTGAAATGAACAGACTGCATATAAAAGCTGAAAGGTATGTTCATGTGAAATCAACCCCTTCCCTAAGAAAAGCCCCTCAATTTATTTTTAAGTACCAAGAAATTAACAGAAAAAAAAGTAGTAAATAATTAAGAGTATGTTTAAATGTCATATACAACATTATTCATGATGAAAGTAAAGTTCATAAAAGATTCATTTGTTTTCTTACTCATGTAAAATAGCAAGATCAAATGGAGTGAAAACTCTATTTTGTGATCTATCTCAATAGTGTATATTCTTATTTGATTCTAAGAGAACTATAATGATGTTTAGTTGTTTACTGCTAGAAAATGTTTTTCTCAATTTAAAAAAATGCTAAAGGTATATAGCAAATTGAAATTATAAATGATTCTTATTATGAAACATTCAGACAATATTTTTGCTGTATATTGGGTGCCAGGATATCACCCCAGGTGCCTCATTTAAGCCAACCAATCTGTGCTGTTCTCAGAAAAGAAGAATGCTTTTCTGGGAAATTCGCCATTTGAAATTCCAATGGTTGCTTATCCCCTTCTGAAGCTAATGGTGCCAGTTGCTAAGAAAACAGCACTTCTTGGCTGCCCAGAGGACACAGCTCTTTCTCTGTGTTGCTACAGGATCAAGGATCAACTTTGAGACACTCATTGTCCTGGAAAATTAGTGTATTGTGAACCTTCTCAAACTTGGCATCTAAGAGGTATAATCCGTATTGCTTGTTTTTTTGATCCCTGGGAAGGTGCTGATAACAGTTTTGAAGTCAGTGTGTGCTTTCTCCCAAGACACTCATGGTATAAAGGACTTGAGGTCTGGCTAGCTTGTGGGAAGACTTAGGGGAAGAATTTCTCAAGACAGAGCCAAAGAAGAGGCTCTGGCTATGGGCTTTTAGTCATATTTTAACTGCCCCAGCCTTCTTTTTCTCCCAACCCTAATAAGGTACATTAATTTGGGGATATGCTCTCTGTCTAGGGACATGTTCTCTTGGGCTCTGTGCTGGACCCCTGAAGATGATGTTGAAAATGCACTGTTAGGAAAGGATCTCCTTACTTTCTGTGCCTGAACAGCATGCCAAGTTCTCTAAACACTTTCTCTAAACCCTTCTAAATGTGAAATTCAAAGCCTTTCTTTCTAGAAGTACTGAAGCAGACAGTATGTTAAATGGAAGAAGTTGAATGGAAAGGTTCTAGAGTAAGACAATGATTTAGCAAGACCTGTGGAGTGAAAAGTGAAGAAATACAATGCAGACCAGAGTTTTCTACCTGAGCAATTGCTATCTACTCCCTGATTAAAAACTCTAACCTGCTTAGTTGCTGCCATTAACCTCCCAGCCCTGTGGCAATGATCTCTGTCTGCTCTACCCACCTTCCTCCTTCACCAAATAATAATACACATTTTATCATTGATTACTATTTACTGAGTATCTGTTATGTGCCAGGCAACATACGTATGCTGTCAACAATCCTTGCATAGGTCATTCAAGGAAGATAAAACGTTCCTGTCTTTACAGATAAAAAATTAAGACTAAAAAAAGTTTAGTAACTTACCCAAGACCACAGAGTTGGAGGTGGCATAGCTGGTTTCCAATCAAGTCAGTTTCGAATTTAGTCTATCTAATCCCAATCTGCAATGGTGACCACTACACTATATTTATGCCTCTGTAGTGGTACTTATGAAACCTTATTTATTCTTGCTTCTTCTGTCTAACTCTGTTCAACAGCAACAACTAAGGACCGCCCCCTGCTCCAACCTGAGACCCCAAATCCAAGTGTATCTGACACCAGAGGCTTAGCATTTTCCATTAAATGCATACTGTCCAATACAGTAGCTATTAGCCACATGTTTTGAGGACTTAAAATGTGACTACTCCAAATTGAGGTCTAAGTGTGAACTATGCACAGATTTGAAGATTTAGTATGAAACAAAGAATATAAAAAATCTCATTTGTAATTTTTATACTGATTTTATGTTGAAATAATATTTTAAATATTTTGGATTAAATAAATTGTTAAAATGAATATTACCTGTGGCTTTTTAAACTTTTTAAAATGTGACTCATGGACAATTTTAAATTTACATGTGGTTCATACTATATTTCTACTGGACACTAGGTCATTCAGAGTCTGCAGGGAAGGGCATAGTAAGAAGCTGCTGCCAACCTCCTTCAGGAACTTTACAGTCCCTATCACTCTATGTCCTGACTCTCCTGCCTCAATATTTCAAAAAGTTATTGCTTCTCACAAAAAGGTTGGGAGGTCCTTACAAATATCACAGAATTTCAAGGCTAGAAGGATACTTACAAATTGTGTGGCTGAACCCACCCAATTTGCACTGTTATAACCTCTAGTATAGCACTGACATCTTGATAGCTCATGTCACTGTTCCAAAGATTCATTGTCCCTTATTCTTCCCTGCCCCACTGATGCCAAGCTTGGGCACAGGACTTGCCTTCCTCTTTCAGGGGGAATTATACATCTCCCCGCTTTTTAACTCAGAGTGGCCATGTGACTTGCTCTACTCAATTAAATACGTGCACAAATGTCACATCTGAACTGTGGCTTTAAGAACCAACTCATGGTTTGCCATAACTCTCTTTTTGCTCTGATATGAAACCTGCAGTGTCCTGGTAAGGGCTACTCTGTTAGCCTGGGACTGTAAGGGAGGATGATGTAAAGGGGATTCACGATTAAACCATGACATACGTATACTATGTAACTTGGGTGACAGATAAGCTTGAGTTGTTGCAAGTTGCTGAGGTTTTGGCTGTCTTTGTTACTGCTCATAACATAGATACTGAGGTCTCCTCACCAAGTCATCACACAACTGTATTTGAATCCCTCCAGTGACAACAATTATTACTACCACCCCAGGCAGATCTTCCCATCTTTTCATAGCCCTGACTACTAGAAAAATCTTCCTCATATTGCACCAAGATCCACTTCCTGGGACAAACTTCTTCCTATACAACCAAATGGGTCCCCTTCCAATTGTCAAAACAAGTGAGGAAGTAATTAGCAGAATACCAGGTTTTGCCTAAGGTCAGATACTAGCCAAAGTAAAAGAGGTCACTGAGGGTGCCTTCATAGGGTAGCAGGAAGCAGACTTGTGGGTGAGCCAAGGGACCACATTCACAGCAGAAGGGGAGAGCACAAAAAGCTGAGCCCAAGAGATAGGGTGAGCTCAGAGCCTATCTTCCTCTGCTCAGGGGCAGAGGAAGAAGAAAAGCCGAGGAAAATAAGACGTCCATACGCAATTGGTTTGCTGGAAGTTGTCAGGATGGCAAGGTGGCATGACAAGCACACTTACGGACACTGTCCCACAGGAGAGGCTCTGGCAGCATGAAAAACCCCATACACTGAATCTGACATTGCCAACCTCAGTCATTTACCTCCTGGTTTCACTTTTGAAGCCATAAAGTTTTCTTCTTCAGCATATATTTGTAGACAGTTTCATTTGTCATCTGAGCAGACTAACATTGATGCTCACTTCGTAATTCAACTAGAAGAACTGTGGGGAAGTGGCTCAGAACTTGGATTTTGGAATGGAGTTATGTCTGGAGTTATACATCAAATTACATTCAAATTATGACCCCCATCAATTGTTAGCTGTGAGACCTTCAGAAATTTTCTAACCTCTGTACGCCTCACTTATCTGTAAAATAAGGATATTCCCAACCTTGTAGGGTTGTGGCTTTGAAGATTAAATGAAATACTATAAAATGTTTTCTGCTGTATCTGCCCTTCAATAGGTGGTAGGTATATGTTTTTCTCTGGTAAAAGCAAACAAAAAATTAAAAAGATGGATTTTGAGATAGGAACCATATTGATAGCACATTCTATGCCTCCTGGGACTCATCTGAGATCTTGCAAAGTGCTAGGTAATGATATTGGTCCTTATATTTTAGGACTGGATCATCTGCTATTGAAATTTTGCCACAGGATCCCTTAAAGGTTCATTTGAGGTAACTCAGAAAAGCAATGCATTCCTTATTTCTATTTACACTCTATTTTCTGTTGTACTTCCTTATCTAGTCTCTCCCACTTTCTTCTATTGAAGCCAGTACTGAGAATCAGCACCTTAAAACAGCATTACAGCAAGGGAGTATAGATATTCCAAAGCCAGTTTCATATAATTATTTGAAAGTACAAGAAGCAAAAGGTGACAAGAACACTTATCATGTACTGTGCAGTCATAAAACATCAGAGATGCTGCAACAAAACTTGTCTAGCCATCCAGCCAGCCTGGGATTCTGTCCCTGGCACCCTAGGCTGTCCTTTGCCAAGTCACCTTGAAAAGTTTGTCTGCCTCCAACAACTGTGCTTCCGGCTAATAGCCTATTAAGCCCATTAATAGAGCCAAATACATTGTTTTAAGAAACATTCGTGTGTGTGTGTGGAGAGAGAGAGTAAATCTATTGGACCTCTTGAAATCACTCTGCAGTGTTTGAACTTACACTCTCCTTTCACCAGCTCTACCCAGTCCTGTGAGCAGGAACCCTAGCTGTCCATTTCTCATTCAGTTCAGATGTCCTTCTGCAACCTTCTCCAGGTTGTTATGTTTTATTGAGGCCCAGTGACCAGAACTGCACTGGGTGGTGGGGCACAATGTGGTATTTGACTACTTCCCTTGCTGATGACTTCTAGGATCCAGATCTCTTTCTGAGCCCTACCATATTCATCTCACAGTTCCAATCTACTGTAATTTATATGCAAATAATACATATATGCAAATAATATATCTACATAATGCAACCTTGGGTCCTATAGTTCTGGAAGTATATAGAGGATCTTATATTTACATAATTCATTTTGTAGTATATTTCCAAATTTCTAACCCAATTTAAAGTGTCTTAGCTATCACCATTTGTTAACGGAAGTTATTCCCCAATTACATTCTGCTTACCTTCAGGGGGTACAATAAAATAAAGTGCCTACATTTTTGTAAAATTAGGGTTTTTAATTCCCTTGTACCACCTTCAATTAGCCCATTTTCTGTCTTTATTCATTACAGACTTTTAAACTCTGATACATGTATTTCCTGAGTGGGAGATTTGGAGAATGTACATATGACTCTCTACTTCTGAGTTGTCATCGTGATAAATTGAATGCGCCCAGTAAGTCTTCTCCTAATTTCCTATTTAAATGCTTCAAAAAATATATAAAAACATAGAAACTAGTGACAGTGTTATCAACTACATTTGCCGTGGTTGGGGAATTTACATTAACTGATTCACTGGTGGAAATGGATTGAGAAGCCCATTGTAGGATTACATATAATAAATCACATCCTGCTCTGTGAGAAGAGGACAGGTACTGGCTGTGAAGGCTGTAATCACACCCACTGACCAGGCTTGACTAGCACTGCCCTGCCCAGGAAAACAGGGAGGTGCAACCCAATTTAACACAAGCTGCCAAGCCCAGAATCCTACTCTTCCCCACCCCATCAGCTGTTTTTTTTACATTCAGTGATAGTAACTCAAAGCTCACATTATCCCATGAAGTATTAGCTCTTGGTTGTCTAAGGAAAAATATTGCAGACAGGACTGAAGATGAAAGATTTAAGAATGGTGGATGTTGTTTCAAACTGTGACTGATTCTCTATGTCATGTCAAAAAAACAAATATCAGATCAAGGCTCAACTGAACACACTAGAAGGAGGCTGTCCATGGCATATTGTGCAAGGGCACTGCATATCAAACTGAACTGAGAAGCAGGTGTGCCAGCTCCCAAGTGGGCAGTAGAAAGGTCTAAGGAGGTCTGAGGACTCAACCTTTACTGCTGATTAGGAACTAGCCCTGGAGAACATTTTCTGTCTTTAAGGATGAGTAAAGAATAGAAGGAAGAAAAGGAGGATAGAAATGAGGGAAAGAGAGAAGATGGCGAGCTCCGAAAAGCAGAAAACAATAGATACAAGCCTATGGAGTATTAAAGGGTAAAGTTTATGATACATTTCTAAATCCAGAATTCTATTTATATGTGAAAGAAATAGTAAGAAAATTCTGGAGATACCTCAACAAATAAAGTACACCACTTATATCAAAATTAGAAACTCAGGAATCAGGTAGTTATAGAATAGTATGAATAGTGCTAGGCTTTGAAAACACTTAAAGATACGGGGAACAAGTGCTCTCATGCTGAGTATATATTTTTACAATTGACAAACAGGTTCTTGCTTCCACTTCTGATCTCCTAAATCAGAACCACTGAGAGATGAAGCCTAGACATGTGTGTTTTTCAAAAACTCCTCAAAGGATTGTGATGCAGAGCAAGTTTGAGAATCATTGTAATAAATGGACAATATCTTTTCTTGAATTTGAGTTTCTCGGCCAATGATAAAGTTAAATTTTTATATGTTTATTGCAATTTTTGTTTCTTCTCTTGTGAATTATCTTTCTGTGTCTTTGACAGTGTTTCTGTGAATGTGCCAGTATTTTTCTTACTGTTTTAAACATTTTTATTATATGTTAGAATGTTAATAAGCATTTGTCATAAATGTGGCAGTTACTTTCCTATAGTTTGTCATTTGCCTTTGAACTTTATTAAAAAGTCTATGCATTCACATTCATAGTCACGGATTTTAATTATTCTGGGTTTTCTGGGTCGCTATAGTATTTAAAATTCTTGCATGTCTTTTCCTAGTGTCTGGCCTTCATACAGGAAGAAAGACAAGGGTAATATGCACTTCTATAGGACAGCCATAAGCACTACACATAGGGAAAATGCAGTATATGGTGGAGACATTCAAAAGGAATTGGGACAACAGGAAAATCATTATGCAGACATTAGGACTTCTTCTTTTTTTTTTTTTTTTTTTGTATTTTTAGTAGAGATAGCCACAGTAGGGACCACCGTGTTAGCCAGAATGGTCTTGATCTCGTGACCTTGTGATCCGCCTGCCTCGGCCTCCCAAAGTGCTGGGATTACAGGCGTGAGCCACTGCACCGGGCCAGACATTAGGACTTCTAAGGCCATTCCATATTAAAGATACGGAATATCTTGGTCCATTTTCTGTTGCTTATAAGAGAGTGCCTGAAACTGGGTAATTTATAAGAAATGAAATTTGTTTCTTACAGTTCTGGAAGCTGGGAAGTCCAAGGTTGATGAGGTACATTTGGAAGAGTCCTGAGGTAGTGCAGGACATCCCATGGCAAGGGGGCTAAGCATGCTAACCTGCTTACTCAGGTCTTCTTCCTCTTTCTATAAAGCCACAAGTTCCCCTCCCGTGATAACTCATTAATCCATTAATCCACAAATGGATTAATGCATTCATGAGGGCAGAGCTCTCATGATCCAGTCACCTCTTAAAGGCCTCTCTCCATACTGCCACACTAGGGAATAAATTTCAACATGAGTTTTGGAGGGGACATTCACACCACAGCAAGGAAACATACCAAATCCCTGCTCAAACGTAGAAGAAAAAATAGCAACTTTTTTTTTTTTATTTTTTTATTTTTTATTTTTTTATTTTTTATTATACTTTAAGTTCTAGGGTACATGTGCATAATGTGCAGGTTTGTTACATATGTATACTTATGCCATGTTGGTGTGCTGCACCCATCAACTCGTCAGCACCCATCAATTCATCATTTATATCATGTATAACTCCCCAATGCAATCCCTCCCTCCTCCCCCCTCCCCATGATAGGCCCCAGTGTGTGATGTTCCCCTTCCCGAGTCCAAGTGATCTCATTGTTCAGTTCCCACCTATGAGTGAGAACATGCGGTGTTTGGTTTTCTGTTCTTGTGATAGTTTGCTAAGAATGATGGTTTCCAGCTGCATCCATGTCCCTACAAAGGACGCAAACTCATCCTTTTTTATGGCTGCATAGTATTCCATGGTGTATATGTGCCACATTTTCTTAATCCAGTCTGTCACAGATGGACATTTGGGTTGATTCCAAGTCTTTGCTATCGTGAATAGTGCTGCAATAAACATACGTGTGCATGTGTCTTTGTAGTAGAATAATTTATAATCCTTTGGGTATATACCCAGTAGTGGGATGGCTGGGTCATATGGTACATAAGGCCCTACTCCCACATAGTTTACCCAATTCTGATTGAGAACTTTCTTTTTTTTTTTTTTTTTTTTTTTTTTTTTTTTTGAGATGGAGTCTCGCTCTGTGGCCCAGGCTGGAGTGCAGTGGCCGGATCTCAGCTCACTGCAAGCTCCGCCTGCCGGGTTCACGCCATTCTCCCATCTCAGCCTCCCAAGTAGCTGGGACTACAGGTGCCCGCCACCTCACCCGGCTAGTTTTTTGTATTTTTAGTAGAGACGGGGTTTCACCGTGTTAGCCAGGATGGTCTTGATCTCCTGACCTCGTGATCTTTCTAAACCCTTGGAGAAAGATCCATTGATTTTTTTCTTTCGTTTCTCCTTTGTTTTCATGTTTAGAAAGGCCTTCTCTAACCAAAGTTCATTTTTAAAAATTCATCTATATTTCTCCTAGCTTTATAGATTGATTTTGTCACTTTAACTCATTAATTCATCTTTGCAATTGGTGTATTATTATTATCCTTTCCATTTTTCAGATGACACCATGAAAGCTCAGAAATGATTTTAAAACTCTGGCTTAAAGTCAGATCTGATTCTGAATCAGTTACCCTAGGATATGAATTTGATTTTCAACCATGGTAGCTTCACACAAGTCCTGCCATCATAGGAAGTGGGCTGGCATGGGCCAAAGACAAGAATGGGAATAATGTTTGACACAGCAAATCCCCCTCCAGCCAGTGCAGCCACAGTGATAGAGAAATGTTCAGACACTGGCCAGGGAAGTGAGCTGTGTCCTGCCCTAAGGACAAAGTGGGGGCCACCACGTAGGTGTTCAAACTTCAACAGAGCCTTTTCCAGGAAGGATCTGTGGAATCTTCTAAATTTTGCGTCTAATTATTTTTCTATTTAATGCATGCCTTAGCTTTTCAAGAAACTATAGGACTAGTGGTCTTTCAAAGATAAAATCTTTCCATATACAGTGGATACAAAAGAAATGAATCAATCTCAGTTGTATGAATTGATCATTTTATTCTAGTGCTTGTTACAGTCTATTCAATAAAAAAAAAATTATTTTCAGCTTTCAGAAATGTGCTCCATTCAATGTTGGGAGTTGTTAGGAAACATTATACCATGAAAAAAATAGGCTAGTGTCGTAAGTTTATTTCTACCTTTTCCAACATCATTTTGCTAACTAGAAATGTGGATACACAAGTATTCTTTGGTCTAAGAGTGACTCAATATTAAATGTGTCAATTTGTCAATACAGAGGCTTACAAAAGGACTGAGGAGGGATTTCTTTATGTTGTTTGAAAAGTGGAATTAAAGATTTTAATCAATAAATCTCTACTTGGTGTATTGGATTTTTATTAAGGAGAAGGAAAGTATTGCTTTAATTAAAACTCAACTGTGCAATTGTTCTTTCTTCTTTGAGAACGGAAACAGAGAAGTAGTTAAATAGAAAGATTCCATTTTATAGACACCGTCTTGATAGCTCATTCATAAGAATACATGGTTCTTAAGGTATCAACATAGGCTACTCAGTTTTGCTTTGACTGTTTTTAATTTTCTGTGGTACAGATAAATTGCAAATTGTTTTGGACACGATCTCTTAACCCATCCCCTGTGAGCAAAGCACATTTTTGTGTAAGATGACTAAGCTAATTAAATTAGTAAAATATAATTTAACAAACATGGCCAGTGTTCCAAATTCATATGCATGGTCTGCAAATCACTCATTCATTCATTCATCAAACACTTAGTGAACATGTAAATAAGTCAGGCACTCGGCAAGATATGTGGAACACAAAAATTCAGACAACTGCTCTCCAAAAGCTCACAGCCTAATAAGATACCTTGATGAGTGAGATACGAGGTGATAACATGGTATAACGGAAGCACATATGAAGTATTAAGACAGAATGGAGGAGGGAGGGGCCAGTCTGTCTGGGGAGAGTCAGGGAAGGCTTCACAGAGAAGATAATATTTGGGTTGAGATGTAAAGAAAGAGAGGGAGCTCACCAGTTTTAGCAGCATGATAAGAACTTTCAAGGAACAGAGAACAATGTATTCAGAACTGAGCATTCTTAAAAGACAGTGGTATGTTTGGAGAATAGTCAGTCTGGTGTTAGAGTATAGTGAACTTACTTTGGGGACAAACAGCAAAGGAGACTGAAAAAGTGAATTGAGGCCTGGATCAGGGTTGTTAAACATTTTCTGTAAAAACAGTAAATGTTTCTGGCTTTGGGGAGACTTAACTCAACTCTGCCTTTGTAGTATGAAAGCTGTCATAGACAATATACAACTGAATAGGTATGGCCAGGTTCTAATAAAACTTTACAAAAAGAGTTGGTGGGTCAGATTTGGCACACAGGCTGTACTTTGCCAATCCATTGCCTAGAATGTGAAGGGTCTTTTAATGTTATGTTACAAATTTAAGTCCTATCTTGTGGGCATCTTTAAGCACAAGATGATCAAATGCATTCTCTAAGAGCTTAACTGTTGCATCATCGTGGAGTCAAAATGGAAGTAGATATGGATGTCAGGACAATGAGTGCTGGGGGAGAGATATGGAGGAGGCAGAAAAAGGGCCCTATGTTTGAAGTATGTAGTTCCAAAGTAAGATGGGCAGGTATTGAAAGTAGAGTGGAAGGCCGGGCACGGTGGCTGAAGCCTGTAATCCCAGCACTTTGGGAGGCCGAGACGGGCGGATCACGAGGTCAGGAGATCGAGACCATCCTGGCTAACATGGTGAAACCCCGTCTCTACTAAAAACACACACACACACAAAAAAAAACTAGCCGGGCGAGGTGGCGGCCGACTGTAGTCCCAGCTACTCCGGAGGCTGAGGCAGGAGAATGGCGTAAACCCGGGAGGCAGAGCTTGCAGTGAGCAGAGATTCGGCCACTGCACTCCAGCCTGAGCGACAGAGCAAGACTCCGTCTCAA